>NC_052516.1:13449177-13513654 GCF_014356525.2 Nilaparvata lugens
GCAGACAGTGAGCCAGACCTGATAACAGCGCTCACACTCACATTCCGGGACGACACGTCACGGTACATAGGACGAAGCTCTATATTTATTTAGGATTTTTTTCTAGAACATTTAAATTGATGAATTATTTATTAATTTTTGATTAAACATAACAACAGGTCAATGTAACTTACTAAGCGCGAGGTCTACTGTTCACAGAACTACTAGTTTCCCAATTTTCCCAAAATATCCCAATGGAATTGATTTATCTCAGAAATTTCTCCATTCACAAATTTCTTTCATGCGAGCAGCTAATGATAATAGACCACTATGACGTCACTCCTATTCAGAGGCTATTTTCGAATTCTCAAATTATTTTCAAATTTCGCGGCAAAAAATGAGTGTGGGTTCCGGTTGACTGCCCCTTTTTAGGGACCGAGGGGGCTCCTATATCTTTCAAAAAGTAGCCTAACTACTTCCGGCCGGACTTCTTTTGAGTTTGTGTTTCTAATTTTGATTTTATTTTCCATCTTCCATTTTTCTGTCGTTTGCTAATTGGCATAGATGATATAGAGGTGCGGTGACATTATTATGGAGTATGTTTAAAAAACAGATGACAGAGAAAACATTCTAAAGCTTGTTAACTACTGCTTCAAGACAGAGAAGACATATGGAGAGGTCCACGTTATAATGGCAGTCTTTGAATAACATTTGTGTAGCTATCCTTGTCTATCATTCGACAAAGCAGATAGCTCTATCCTTCTCTACGTCCACAACTTTGCCAGATTGTTTCTTGTCAATATTGCAGTATAATTGACCGAGCGAAATGAGGTCTAAAATTCAAGTCGACGGTTTGGCATTTCTCTTAATGTTTAAATAATGTTTATATGTTGCGCATTTACGGCGAAACGCGGTAATAGATTTTCATGAAATTTGACAGGTATGTTCCTTTTTTAATTGCGCGTCGACGTATATACAAGGTTTTTTGGAAATTTTGCATTTCAAGGATAATTTAAAAGGAAAAAGGAGCCTTCTTCATACGCCAATATTAGAGTAAAAATCAGACTATGTAATTATTCATCATAAATCAGCTGACAAGTGATTACACAGATGTGTGGAGAAGCCAGTCTATTGCTGTATTTCCATAAGATCTATAGTTTCAATCAGGTGCTTGTGGATGAGAATACTGCGTGAAGTCTACTGTTCACAGAACTTCAAGTATTAAAACAAAATATCTCATCTAAATTTTGAAACTTTTATATTTAATCACTGAAAAATGTAAGCTCATTTCCTTGACGAATAGAATATGTTTCATTGTTTCAAACACGAATAAACAGTTGATATTACTTCAGATATACTAGTAAAGTATCAATTAAGTAGAATATTCTTAATAATTATTGTAGATAAACAGTATAAGAGGCTATATGAAGAAGAAATACAGGGGTGTAATTGAAATCATAGTATTTAGTTTCTGATTGATTACAGGAAAAGGTGAAGAGATAGAAGACGGAGCGATGGGGAAGAAGAAGATGGAGAGGGAGAAGGAGAAGAAGGAGACAGGAGAAGAAGAAGACGAAGAAGAAGAAGAAGAAAACAGGAGGAGGAGGAGGAGGAGGAGGAGAAGAAAAAGAAGAAGGAAGAAGAAGAAGAAGAAGAGAAGAAGAAGAAGAAGAAGAAGAAGAAGAAGAAGAAGAAGAGAAGAAGAAAGAGAGAAGACAGAGGGGAGAAGGAGCAGAAGAAGAAGAAAACAGGCAGAGAGAGAAGAAGAGAAGAAGAAGACAGGAGAAGAAGCAGAAGAAGAAGAAGAAGCAGAAGAAGAAGAAGAAAGAAGAAGAAGAAGAAGAAGATGAAGAAAATAGAAATCCAGCCTACGGTAACAATACGAACAAGATAGCCAAATAAACAACAGGTGGTCTGTGTTACAAATGGACCATGATACGGCGGTGGTTGAAATGACATCGAAGGGAATGAGAGTGAGTCAGAGAGAGAGTGAAGGAGGGAGAGTGAGAGAGAGAGTTAGGTAGTTAGAAGGAAGAAGAAGAATGATTAGAGGGTGGTGAAGAAGAAGATGGAGAAGAACAAGAAGCAGAAGAACAAGAAGAAGAAGAAAACGAAGGAGGAGAAGGAGGAGGAGAAGGAGAAGAATGATGAGGAGGAGGAGGAGAAGGAGAAGAAGAGAAGGAGAAGCAACAGGTTAGTGGTCCATTGATCTGCAGACCACATTGTAACTCTAGCGAACAGCGTTCAATCTTATCTAATTAACTAGCTAAGATGTTCGCACCCGTTCACATCTCAATACTACACTAATCTGTCTTGTTAAGGTGCGTACAGATATACGCGCCGCGAACATGAGCAATTCACTTTTAGTCAGCTGTTTATATCTGTATTTTTACAGAAACGGTAAGATACAGATATAAAAAGCTTGACATCAGCTGATTAAAAGTGAATTGCTCATGTTCGCGGTGCGTATATCTGTACGCACCTTTAGATTCAACTCGAGATCTTATTTGAAACATGGAGGTCAATAAAGGGAGGTCCACGTTATAATGGCAGTATTTGATTAACATTGTTGTTGCTATTCTTGTCTATCATTCCACGAAGCAGATAGCGCTATCCTTTTCCAGCTCCGTACTGATCGTTTTTCAACAATGTAGAAATATAATTTATCAACAAAAAATTCATTCTCAATCATGGAAATCTATTATTGAACTAGCTGACCCGGCGAACTTCATACCGCCAAATAGTTTAATGCATCTTGAATGAAAAAGACTAAGAAATTGTCAAAAAAACACTGATTTATTGATAATTAGAAAGACCGGTTCGGTTATTACACCATTGTCAATCAATGGTGTAATAACTGGAACCGGTCTTTTTAATTATCAATGAATCTGTGGTTTTTTGACAATTTCTTAGTCTTTTTCATTCAATATGAATAATTACCACAATATCAACTTCTCAACTACACAAAAAGTTTAATGCATCTCATGACAAACTTTAGCCGGATGCACACCTGAGGAGGCGCGATGCGACATTTTATTTAGATAGATAATTTTCCAACTGCAAAATTAATAATTTACTAAAAATCAATTAATTCTGAACACCGAAGACTGCACAATTATTCGAAACAAAGCAATGTCTTTAACCTGAGGCCGCATCGGCACTACTGGATGGTTACACACACAACATTCATTTTGTTTTTAGTCGACGCGTTTAGAATGAAATACATTGGCGGTTATGGAGCAGCACACATTCTTGTCTACTATCTACCGACGGCTGTTATTTATTTATTTATTTATTTATTTATTCAAGGTGATACACATACTATAATTAGGAAAGAAAAAACAGGCAATTGCCCAAAACTTCTTCAGTTCCTGGATTTTCACATATTAAAAATAGTCCAAACAATTAGGTTAAGTTCAAATTTTGATTTCTGCCAAAGTTTCCGCACCATCCGAGGAAGATAACACAGATATAAAATTGATTTTGAATTTTACAATGTTGATATAAAGCCGAAAAACAATAATCAATACTCGAATCACTGATAATTGAAACATTTTCACGTAATTTTACAAAATTTAGAGCCGAAAAAATAGAACTTATTATTCAGCACAGCTATATATGACGTAATGATTATAACAGCTGATTTTTATTTGTGTGTGTGGCCAGCTCACAAAAATCTTCTCCCACAAGGACTACATGTAAACTTTGAAGTACCATAGGAAAGAGTCCTGAAGTCGGATTATAAATTTGATAGGCCATAAACCTGGTCCTGAACATAACAAACACAACTAAAAAAGAATCATCGGATTCGGTGCACACATAAAAAAGTTATTGGATGTCAAAATTTGAGGCTCGATTTTACTTTCCTTGCCCTATTACCATAGGTAAGGAAAGTATTGCTTTCCGAAAAAAATTAAGGTACCCCAATTTCTAAATTTCTATACGTTTCAAGGTCCCCTGAGTCCAAAAAACTTCGGGTATTGGTCTGTATGTGTGTGTGTGTGTGTGTGTGTATGAGTGTATGTGCGTCTGTGTACACGATATCTCATCTCCCAATTAACGGAATGACTTGAAATTTGGAACTTAAGGTCCTTTCACTATAAGGATCCGACACGAACAATTTCGATCAAAAGCAATTCAAGATGGCGGCTAAAATGGCGAAAATGTTGTCAAAAACAGGGTTTTTCGTGATTATCTCGAAAACGGCTCCAACGATTTTGATCAAATTCATACCTAAAATAGTCATCGATAAGCTCTATCAACTGCCACAAGTCCCATAACTGTAAAAATTTCAGGAGCTCCGTCCCATCAATGCAGATAGATTCCCAATTTTCAGGCTTCAGATACAATTAAAACAAAAAAAAATCAAGTGGTGTAGATTGAGCATGAAAATCTCTACAATTAATGTTCAGTAACATTTTCACCTAAAATTGAAAATAAGCTTTAAATTCGAAAAAAATATGATTATTCAATTGCAAATTATTGTTGATTCTATTAAATCATTCACTATAAAGAGATAGCAGATCTCATGTGTGTCTCCAGCGTTATTGCCCTGTCACCAGCTGGCTCAAATCTTTGAATAGTAGACTTGAGATGCGCGGGAACACTAGCGTCAGGTGATCAATTCTCATAACGTCAAGGAAAGTTGTGTGAGTGCGCCACACCAGATTTTTATTTCTGTGTGTTGCCAGCTCACAAATCTTCTCCCACAAGGACTACATGTAAACTTTGAAGTACCGTAGGAAAGAGTCCTGAAGTCGGATTATAAATTTGATAGGCCATAAACCTGGTCCTGAATATAACAAAACACAACTAAAAAAGAATCATCAAATTCGGTGCCCACATAAAAAAGTAATTGAATGTCAAAATTAGAGGCTCGATTTTTATTTATAAAATAATGAACGTCGTTCTCAAATACGACAAGAATAATTATTGTATAATGATAGTACAAGATTCAATGCTGATCCAAAAACCAAAAGTTATTAGATCTAGAAAATCAAATGAAATAGAATAATTACTAATAGAAATCTTTCTTCCTCCTAGACAAGACCAATAACCTCTAAACAATATTCCATTATATTTTTCCCAGTTACGACTACACCATGTACAATATTACGTCCACTCATCATTTATTGCTGAAAAATCATCAATAAATATCATATTGTTCCATTTATGAGAAACAAATTGAACAATAAAATATGGTTTGTTCAGAGTACATGTTTTGAAAATTTGAAATTTGAAATTTACTGTGAAACGTTTATTAGTGCTGTAACACCAATATCAGGCCCCTGATTGGCTTATCATGATTAACTTTTTGCTATAGTTGGGTCCACGTTATAACGGCAGTGGAGAAACATAGAACAACAGCTTTGTCGATTCTCTCTCTTCTCACTGCCTTCTATAGAGGATAAATGATACCGGTATATCTAATGTAATATCAACTGTTCATTCTTGTTCATAATAATCAATTATATTATATTTGCCAAGAAGATATAGTTTTCAATGATTCAATAATAGATCTCCATGGTTGAGATTAAGTATTTTGTTGATGAATTATATTTCCACATTGTTAAAAAACGAGATGGTGATGTAGCGGAGGTAGGAAAGAATATTGTTATCTTCTTTGTGGAATGATAGACAAGGATAGCAAAACCAATGCTAATCAAATACTGCCAATATAACGTGGACGTCACTCTAGTTAAAATTCTTTACAATATAAATCTATATATATATAAGCGAAATGGTACTCACTCACTGATTGACTGACTGACTGACTCACTCACTCACTCGCAGAACTAAAAATCTACCGGACCAAAAACGTTCAAATTTGGTAGGTATGTTCAGTTGGCCCTTTAGAGGCGCACTAAGAAATCTTTTGGAACTATTTTAACTCTAAGGGTGGTTTTTAAGGGTTTAAAGTTCGTCTTTTAGCAAGTATATTCTTCTTATTCTCTTAATTATAATTGAAAAATGTCCATACCATATGTTAATATAGAACTATAATCTAGAGGTACTCTCCTCTTCGAAACAGTTGTTAACTGGCAACTAAATTAATAATTTTGTCAGGTTGGCATTAAGTTGAGTTGACTTTGTTAGGTTGGCACCAAGTTGAAGATTGAAATGCATTTATCGCGGAATGGGCACTGCTACTTCAATCAGAGCTATTCCTGGGAATACTATATTACTATCCGTCATGCTCGCTTCGCTCGCCATATCCGTTTAGCCAGACGTTTAGTCTGGACCCCCGACTGGATCGTCCTAACATATGACAAAAATGCTCAAATGAAATAAAAATGCTCGCTTCGCTCGCCTGCTGATCTCATTCTGGACGATCCAGTCGGGGGTCCAGGGGGCGGAGCCCCCTTGCTAGACGGATATGGCGAGCGAAGCGAGCCTGACTGCTAGTAGGTTATATAGTTCATAGTGATACCTCTAGCTACCTTTGGACTGTTGTAAAAATTAGAATAGGAACCGTTTTGAGCGTAAGTTAGCTTGTGTTACTTTTCTGTAAGTTGTGTGATTCTGAATAATTGAATAAATAAATATTTCTCCCCAATAAATGAGAAGTGATATACAAAAAATAGTATATCTTTATGAACCGATTTTTCAAGTAGTAGCATTTGATACTTTACATCTAGAGTGGATTTGCGAGGGAGTTGGTTTCATAGAACACCTGCCATCTCAATAATGAATTCATAGTCACATTTATGCTAGTTGTCTGATAGCATAAATGAGTGTTGTTTATGCTGAGACACAGCATAACTGCATAAATTTAATGCTTCTTGGATCATGAACTGTACGATGATGTAGGGTTGTAGCCTATTAACATGTTTTGTATAAGATCTATAAATTGAGTCTTTATTTGAAAGATCTTTGCGTTAGCTCATGGGGCGAAATGTAAGAAATATTTTCAGTTCACAATAAATCAATAGTGAAGTTCACGTTATAATGGCAGTATTTGTTAAATTGGTGTTGCTATCATTTGACAAAGCAGATAGTGATATCCTCTTTTAGCTCCACATATATGTTTCGATTTTAACAGTTTAGAAATATAATTCATCAACAAAAAACTTAATCTTAACCATGGAAATCTATTATTGAATCATTGAAAACTAGTCTATATATTATCCTCTTGACGAATGAAATACGCTGTTCTCCAAATCTTTGTAGAGAGTGAGTGGGGAGGATATTTTTAATATTCTTTCCGAAGAATGGACATTGATATGTCCAAAGCTCAGCCAATTTATGTAGATGCATAACAATATAATTATCTATAGTTATTATATTACAAATTACTTTTTCATATCATATACAGTTCAATAATTATTTTCTTAGTCTATATTATGTAAATTCATCTATAATTTTGCTGTATTGTGAGCTATTGTATATAAGTGTATAAGCCAGTATATATTGTAATCTACATAAATAAAGTACTCAATCAATCAATCAATCTTTCCACACTGCCATTATATTGGACATCACTGGAGAGTAAAACATACAATTAATAGTATCTTACGTCACAAGGACGGAAAGGTGCCTTTTGCAGGCGAGAATGATATTTATAGTCGAGGCGTTAGCCGAACCTAGAATTTCATTCAAGCACTGTAAAAGACATTCACGTCCAAGTAACGTACACTATTTTTTGTCATAAGTAGTTAACAGCCAACAAATACCTGTAGGGCTTCGTTTCGGGAGGGGAACTGAATCCTTCCAGCCTGTATAACTTGGTAACCAAGCATTTTCGGACCTATGTTAATTGGAACTTCTTACTTTCCTTGCCCTATTACCATAGGTAAGGTAAGTATTGCTTTCCAAAAAAAATTAAGGTACCCTAATTTCAAGTTTTCTATATGTTTCAAGGTCGCCTGAGTCCAAAAAAATGATTTGTGTGTGTGTATATGTGTATGTCTGTGAACACGATAACTCTATTCCTAATCAACCGATTGACTTGAAATTTTAAACTCAAGGTCCTTATACCATGAGGATTCAACGATAAGAAATTCAATTCAAAATGGCGGATAATGGCTAAAAAAAACATGTTTTTCACGGTTTTCTCGAAAACGGCTCTAACAATTTTCTTCAAATTTATACCCTAGATAGCAATTTATAAGCCCTATCAACTGACATGAGTCTCATTTCTGGGAAAATTGCAGGAGCTCCGTAATATTCCTGAGAATGAATTTTGTTAAATTTCTATCACAATTTTCTCAAAAATAACTTGGCCAATTTTTTTCAAATTCATACCCTGTATAGTTGTTTATCAGCTCTATTAACTGGCATGAGTCTCCTCCCTGGGAAACTAACAGGGGGTCCACCCCATCCCTGAGAAATTTACTTTGTAGCCTCCTTCTCGTGCGTGAGGTAAGTAGGTAGAGCAGTTTATTCAAAAGAACACATGTCGATATATTTGTAGAACAGCTGTTTTGACAACTTTTAAAAAATCCTCCAATTTCATAATTCAAACAAAGGAAAATGTACTCTGAAAACAATAACAATAGTATAATCATAGTTCTAATCATAGTTCACATGTCGATATTTTATTTGTAGAACAGCTGTTTTGACAACTTTCAAAAAATCCTCAAATTTCATAATTCAAACTAAGGAAAATGTACTCTGAAAACAATAACAATAGTATAATCATAGTTCTAATTATTTAGCCGCCAATCGGCATAATGTTATTCCCCGAAATTATCCTCGTTTAAGAATGAGGCTTTTAGATCAATGAGCAAGGAAAGTTGTGTGAGTGTACCACACCAGATTTTTTCTTCTTTCGTTGAGAGGAATCACACCCTGACGTATGGGCATTTTTTTCAGAACATTCTATATATTTGTTTATAAAACCTACTCTATCCTATTCCATTATCCATATCCTATTCCATATCCTATTCCTTGATAGAGAGTTAGTGGGGAGGATATTTTTAATATTCTTTCCGAAGAATGGACATTGATATGTCCAAAGCTCCGCCAATTTATGTAGATGCATAACAATATAATTATTATCTATAGTTATCATATTACAAATTGCGTTTTCATATCATATACAGTTCAATAATTATTTTCTTAGTCTATATCATGTAAATTCATCTATAATTTTGCTGTATTGTAAGCTATTGTATATAAGTGTATAAGACAGTATATATTGTAATCTACATAAATAAAGTACTCAATCAATTCCTCTAAAAATCAGCGTGTTTATGGAACGATGTTTGGGCATCTATACAGTCTAAGATTTTATTCAAGAGGCCTCAATAGATAATAGAATCCTAGAGTAAAGTGAGTTCACCTCTAGAGCAAACAGCATACATACATTATGTATCTAGGTCTGTGATAACAGTTACAATATTCGACAACGATACCTTTTGAAAAGTTTGTAAACACTTTAGTAATTCGAACGACAGCTCAAAGCGCTAAACATTGAACACGTTTTTTTTGTATCACAATATCTTTTCAAACGTTGGCATCATCAATGGTAATGACATGTATTGTTCCCACACCTATCTTTCTTTTTCCATCTTCTTCTTCTTCTCTTCTTCTTCTTCTTCTTCTTCTTCTTCTTCTTCTTCTTCTTCTTCTTCTTCTTCTTTCGCTTAGTTTCCAACTTCTGCTTTTACATTCGTTTCTCTCTTTTCAGTTTATTAACGTCCTCCTCCAGGTTGTTCCGTGTTCCGTGTTCCTAGTTCACAGTGTTTTCTCCCTTTTTATCAATCAATCATTTATTTCTTTCCAAAACATACATGAAAATGTACATGAAAAAGTCAAAAACTAAAAACTAACTTAAAGCTAAATTCCTCACTACCCGATCTATTATTCTCTCCACATATTCTTCACCTTTTTTGTTCCCTATGTCTTTATTTTTTATTGATTGATTGATACAATAAGTACATAATCAAAATGATAGGGAGAGGAAAAATAAGGTAACCTTGTGCTATTCCTCTCCCAAATTCAGATAAGGTTACACACAGTCCGAAATAAGTTAAGTCTTGTAGTTGTTCACTTCACAAAATTTTCAGTCCTCAAGTATTTTCACAAAGTAGATTTTCTCTTCTCTTTAAATCTTCTGCTTCATCCTTCCACATCCCTTTCATTTTCATTACTCAACGTTTCCTACGTCATAACTTAGTTATAGTTATAGTTACTTATAGTTTTTCCAAACTATATTATTGACCGAGCGAAGAGAGGTCTAAGATTCAAGTCGACGGTTTGGCATTTCTCTTAATGTTTAAATGTTTATATGTTGCGCATTCACGGTGAAACGCGGTAATAGATTTTCATGAAATTTGACAGGTATGTTCCTTTTTTAATTGCGCGTCGACGTATATACAAGGTTTTTGGAAATTTCGCATTTCAAGGATAATATGAAAGGAAAAAGGAACCTCCTTCATACGCCAATATTAGATTAAAAATTAGACTATAGAATAAATCATCATAAATCAGCTGACAAGTGATTACACAGATGTATGGAGAAGCCAGTTAATTGCTGTATTTCCATAAGGTCTATAGTTTCAATCAGGTACTTGTGTATGAGAATACTGCGTGAGGTCTACTGTTCACAGATCTACTAGTGTACTACCAGGAAACGCGTGCACACAAGGGTCTATTCCAAAGAGCACAGCGAGAAAGAGATAGCGCTATCCGCTTTGTTGAATGATAGACAAAGATAGCAATACCATTGCTAATCAAACACTGCCATTATAACGTGGACCTCACTATAGAATTGTAACAAGAGAAAACTTTTGCCTTTGACAACTTCTGAATAGCGTTGAAAATATGACACTCACAACGTTAACTCGCCTATTTATCATTATTTTTGTCATACATTTGTTGAAATAACTGAAAAATAGATTGGAGAATTCTGTGTTCACTTCATAATAGCATGGAGGAAACAGGAAGGAATATACTTTCTGTGACAATTTCAGTAACTAAAAGTAATAATACTTATCATTTTATAATAAACTAGCTTTGAGGCTTGCTCCGCTCGCCATATCCGTCTAGCCAGGGGGATCCGAACCCTGGACTCCCGACTGAATCGTCCAAAAATGACAAAAATGAGATCAGCGGGCTCGCTTCGCTCGCCAAAAACGCAGATTTTTGGCGTATCTTTGGTGTTATTTCAAATTCCTTCTCAGACAACATTATTACACCCTAGCTCAGCTTCTGTACTAAATTTGAACAATTTCTGTTCATTTGTTCTCGATAAATCTGAGAAAAAGCAAAAAACGCTAATTTTGGGCGTATTTTTGACGTTATTTCAAATTCCTTCTAAGACAACATTATTACTCCCTATCTTAGCTTCTGTACTAAATTTGAACAATTTCTGTTCATTTGTTCTCGATAAATCTGAGAAAAAGCAATGAAACGCTAATTTTGGGCGTATCTTTGACGTTATTGCAGATTCCTTCTAGCACAGCATTATTACACCCTATCTGAGCTTCTGTACTAAATTTAAACATTCCCTGTTCATTTGTTCTCGATAAAGCTAAGAAAACACAGCCAAGATTTTGGGCGTATCTATGGAGATTTTTCCAAATCCGTTCTTAGTGCGCCTCTAAAGGGCCAATTGAACATACCTACCTTGGGCCATATTGAACGTTTTTGGTCCGGTAGATTTTCAGTTCTGCGAGTGAGTGTCAGTCAGTCAGTCAGTGAGTGAGTGCCATTTCGCTTTTATATAATTATATAGATTCTGTAATATAATTACAGTAACTGACTTGTTTGTATTCAGGAGTGAATACAGTTTGATAAAAAACTACAAAGCCATCTTTTAATGTATGATTCTATAGTACTTAAAGAGTGGAATGTTCATCTACAATATAGTAAAGAAAAGAAGTGGCACATACACGTACGGGATATGAAAATCCCGCATCAAAATTTGACGCATCATTACGTCTCAACTACTCGACAGATTAACTTGAAATTTTGCATATAGACTCTTAATTAACCGAGGATGGTTATAGGTCTATTCTCAAAATTCTTCAAGATTCAACCACGTCAAGTTTTCATTTTGTCAAGTTCTAAAATAGACCTTTTCGAAGCACAAGTTTTCTGCTAGCCTATATATATATAAGCGAAATGGCACTCACTGACTGACTGACTGACTGACTGACTGACTCACTCACTCACTCACTCACTCACTCACTCACTTGCAGAACTAAAAATCTACCGGACCAAAAACGTTCAAATTTGGTAGGTATGTTCAGTTGGCCCTTTAGAGGCGCACTAAGAAATCTTTTGGCAATATTTTAACTCTAAGGGTTGTTTTTAAGGGTTTAAAGTTCGTCTTTTAGCATGTATATTCTTCTTCTCCCAATCTCTTAATTAGAATTGAAATTTCCATATCATATGTTACTATAGAACTATAATCTAGATAGAGTACCTCTTCGAAACAGTTGTTAACTGGCAACTAAATTAATAATTTTGTCAGGTTAGCATTAAGTTGAGTTGACTTTGTTAGGTTGGCACCAAGTTGAAGATTAAATGCATTTATCGCGTAAAAATTGATTGGGCACTGCTACTTCAATCCTGGGAATATTATATTACTAGCCGTCAGGCTCGCTTCGCTCGCCATATCCGTTTAGCCAGACGTTTAGTCTGGACCCCCGACTGGATTGTTCTAACATATGATAAAAATGCTCAAATGAAAAATGCAGGCAAGCGAAGCGAGCCTGCTGATCTCATTCTTGGACGATCCAGTCGGGGATCCAGGGGGCGGAGCCCCCTGGCTAGTCGGATATGGCGAGCGAAGCGAGCCTGACGGCTAGTAATATCATAAAGTAAAGAACTGGCTCATACACGTAGGAGAAACCAGTATCACCCTAGGTAGTGTATAGCTATCCTATACACTAATCTTGGGTATCACTTATCCTCTATAGAAGACAGTGAAAGCCAAAGAATCGGCAACACTGTTACCCCATCTTTCTCCACTGCCATTACAACGTGGACCTCACTAGACCTCTACCCTGTCAGCCCCAATCAACCCTCTTCCAATTAACTCACCCTCTCAACTTTCGAGATAATAGGAAAACAGTAGTATCCCAATAATTGCAACACGGGAACAATTAGTGGCCCAACCGTGTATGTAATGATTACATGTGTGTAGTACAGTACATGTGTGTAAATATGTAAATGTGTGTGTAAATGTGTGTACACATGCCCCCAGGAACCACAAATTGATTGCAAAAGTATCATCATCTCACATGTGGTCAAAATTCCCCGCTACAAAAGGTGACTCGTTTCCATTTCCAGTAATTATTTCTTGAAAATTGATACCAGTTGTCTAACCATAGAGAGGTCCACGTTATAATGGCGGGGGAGAAAGACAGGAGAACAGCGTAACCGATTCTCTGCCTTGTCAATACTTTTCTATAGAGCCTATCTGACGTAATAACAAAAGAAAAGTATATATTACACTTGTCAATCCTTTCAATATCCATATTCCAATCTATTAGTATATTTACTTCAACACACATTGTACAAAAGTCCATAAATCATGCTGGTACATTCATGGTAATTAGTATAGTAATTCATAATTTTCATTGACTAATAAACACCCACATAATCAATGAACGTGAATACACACATCTGCTGTTGTAGTAATTATTTGCTCTGTAAATATAATGTTGTAGACCTATATTGAGTATCACTGTAATAAATCATTTTGAACCATTACAACTGAATTATACTATTATCTATCAATAGCTGAAAACTACAAATTATTGTTGTTGGCATATTTAAAATTTAAATTTGAGAATCTACTTTGTGAAAATAATCAAGGACTGAAAATGTTGTGGAGTGAACTAAGACAAGACTTGACCTATTTGGGACTATGTGTAACCTCATCTAAATTTGGGAGAGGAATAGCACAAGGTTACCGTATTTTTTCTCTCCCTATCTTTTTTGATGATGTACTTGTTGTATAAATCAATAAGGGATAAAATGAAGAATATTACTGATGGGAAAACATAGATTGATCTTAACTCATCTATAATATAATAAAGGAAATAACTTTTCCCCACACTGCACAGAAAGCAGCTGTTTCCCAGTCTCTACATAGATCTGAAAGACATTGTTTGCAGACGACTCTCGTCTGACGTCAGAACAGGTTTCTTTCTGGCTAAAGAGTACCCTTTCCGGCCGCTAACATGGAAATAAGAAAGGTGAAAGCTTTTCTTTTTGTTATGAAAAATTTCTCATTTGTGAAAGAGGAATGGTCTTTAGCATTGGAAGCTAATGTATCGGATTTTCGGAAAGATATTCCAAGCCAGGGCGGAGCTTTGTGATGACTTGAATAGATGTTGGAACGCCCACGAAACGTGGAGACCCACGAAACCGCCTAACTTTTTGGCGACAGCTATATCTGTAGTGTGGCGAAAAATATCGTACACGACTCTCTCAGAAAGGTGTTTACGGTATTCGAATAACATATTCCCGGGCTCGGCAAGCCTCGCTCGGGAAACTATCCTCATACCATAAACACTAACTTTCTGTGCTTGTAGCGTAATATACTATGCTTATACATGTAGGGGATAGGAAATTCACGAATGTCGCATCATCACGTCTCAACTACTCATCTGATTAACTTGAAATTTCGCATACAGATTCTTAATTTACCGAGGATGGTTATAGGACTATTCCTAATCCTTCAAGATTCCAGTAGGTCAAGTTTTCATTATGTCAAGTTTTCAATTAGTCCCTGGCGGAGCACAGGCTACCTGCTAGTAATATAATAGAGGAAAAAATCTGCTTATACACGTAGGGGATAGAAAATTCACGAATGACGCATCATCAAGTCTCAACTACTCAACTGATTAACATGAAATTTTGCATATAGATTACTCATAAATTTATGATGGTTCTAAGTCTATTCCTAATCCTTCAAGATTCCAGTAGGCCAAGTTTTCAGTTTGTCAAGCTTTCAATCAGTCCCTCGCGGAGCACACGTTACCTGCTAGTAATATAATAGAGGAAAAAATCGGCTTATACACGTAGGGGATAGGAAATTCATGAATGACGCATCATCAAGTCTCAACTACACAACTGATTAACTTGAAATTTCGCATACAGATTCTTAATATACCGAGGTCAGTTATAGGTCTATTCCTAATCCTTCAACATCCCAGTAGGTCGAGTTTTCAGCTTGTCAAGTTTCTAATTAAACCCTTGCGAAGCACGGGTTACCTGCTAGTCATAAAATTACATCAATGCTCCTCCCCATTGAAACAATACTGACATATTAAAGTGAATCTATCATATTCCAGCTGCAGCACTTGTGAGGTTAGTTTTGAGCAGCCACTCATTAATTATTTTCATTAACATTATTGAGTGTGTGGTAGGTTGGGAAAGCCGGGAAATGCAGGGAAAATGCTCGGAAAAGCGATCATGTGTAGCTGGCCTCTCGGTATGGTCTGGTGAGCAGTCGAGTGGTGCTTCAATTGCTTTCTCTCTCTTACACTCGCTTGTTCTCTCTCACTCACTCTCTCCCACTCACTACCTCTCTCTCTCTTAGTCACCTCCTATCCAATTTCCAATTTCCACACACATTCTCTATTTCTCTTCCTATTTCAGACACTCTCTATCCCTTATTCTCTACAGAGTTAGTGGGGAGGATATTTTTAATATTCTTTCCGAAAAATGGACATTGATATGTCCAAAGCTCCGCCAATTTATGTAGATGCATAATAATATAATTATCTACAGTTATTATATTACAAATTGCTTTCTCATATCATATACAGTTAAATAATTATTTTCTTAGTCTATATTATGTAATTCATCTATAATTTTGCTGTATTGTAAGCTATTGTATATAAGTGTATAAGCCAGTATATATTGTAATCTACATAAATAAAGTACTCAATCAATCAATCAATCTACTAATATTCCTCTCTTGCAATCTCTCATACTATATATTTCTCTCTCTTTCTCACTCTCTCACATTCTCTCGCTCACTCTCTCTCTCTCTCTCTCGCTTACCTCCTATCCAATTTTCACTCACATTCTCTCTCTATTTCTCTTTCTACTTCAGTCACTCTCTATCCCTTATTCTCTACTGATATTCCTCTCTTGCAATCTCTCATATCATATTTCTCTCTCTCTCTCTCTCTGTAGCCCAAGTACCTCTCAAACTAGACCACATTTACACTGTTTTTTCTCTCACCCACATTCTCTATTCATCTATCCTTCTCAATATTTCTCTTTCCCTCTATTTTCATTTCTCTGTCTCCTTCATTTTCCTCTCTCACTATTAGCTCTTCTCTTCTCATTTCAGTGTCCTCTCTCTCTCTCTTTCTATTTCCATGTCACCCTTATTTTCTTTTCCCTTATTATGCTTCCACCACTCCATTTCCTCTTCATTTTTCAATTTCTCTCACAATCTTTATCACTATTTTTCTCTCCCTTTTGTAACACTCTCTCTTTATCACCCTCACACTCACCCTCACCTGTTGCTCACTCTTCTTTGACTGTTTCTCTCTCTCTGTCTCTCTCTCTCTCTATTTCTCACACTCTCTCTCTCTCTCTCTCTGTAGACTGTAGAATGTAAGGGTGCACTCTAGCTCATTATCTTCGTATCGATGACTTTCAGTAATACTGTTTTGTTGAACAATATTATGATCATGTAGTCTCCATATTATTCATTGGATGAAGATGATGATGATAATTATGATGATGATGGAAGAGGGAGATGCTGTTGATTATGATCATGATTGAACTAATGATGACCCAAATGTATAGCAGACAATACATACACTGTACAGAGACTCCTGTGAATTTTCCCAGTGCTTAATACAGCACTGCTTTGTATTACATTGAATTTAGGACGTTGAATGCACCGTTTATTGTTTTTTTACTATAGTGACGTGCACGTTATAATGGCAGTGGAAAGCCGATTCTCTGCCTTGCTACTGCCTCCTATAGAGGATAGCTGATACCGATATTATCTTATGTAATATCAACTGTTCATTAATTTAACTGTTTTTTCTTTTCCGATCATTGTATTGTTTGTGCAATAAATAAACAATTACTGTTGGAAATGATCAATTACATTTTACTCGTCAACAGAATATATTTTCTAATGATTTGATAATCAATTTCCTCAATAATTGAGATTGATTATACATGTATTTCATTGTTGAAAGACGATCGGGCATCGTTACGGAGCTAGAGAAGAACAGTGCTACCTGCTTTGTCGAACGATAGACAAGGATAGCAACACCAATGTTAATCAAATACTGCCATTATAACGTGGACCTCAATATAATGATCATAACAGTGTTTCTCATCCAACTAGAGAGAACTGTGTGAAGAAAAACTTTGGGTAAATCTGCTCCTTCAAATATTACAGTGAAATAATTAGAGCACATGAACATTGCAATTTATTTCTCAATACAATTTCACAGTTCAATCTATGATACAAGCATCGTTGACAATATTTCTTTGATTGAAAATAGTGAAGATGTCTTCCTCAAAACTGAAAAAAAACTTATAAGAGTGAAGATATTCCTTAAAAATTATTGAAGAACTTCACGATCTTACAATATTATTACAACAAGGATAACCCAAACAGGTACAGTATAATACTGTATCTTCAACCTGCATCATAAAATATTATTATATGTTTTTTTACAAGCAATTCATCATCAAACGGTGATAATCACGAAACGTTCGAAGTGGGACCATAATCATCATCATCATCATAATCAACATAAATTCGATGACGTCACGCTACCAAAAAACAGCAACAAACGTGACTTGGCATGATGAGTCATCATCACGAAATTCCTCCTGAAGAAGAAGAAGAAGAAGAAGAAGTAGAAGAAGAAGAAGAAGAAGAAGAAGAAGAAGAAGAAGAAGAAGAAGAAGAAGAATAAGAAGAAGAAGAAAGAAGAAGAAGAAGAAGAAGAAGAAGAAGAAGAAGAAGAATAAGAAGAAGAAGAAGAATAAGAAGAAGAAGAAGAAGAAGAAGAAGAAGAAGAAGAAGAAGAAGAAGAAGAAGAGGAAGAAGAAGAAGTACTAGCTAGAATAAAAAGTGGAAAAAGTAGGCTTACAACTAGCTTGTTAGCAGACAGTACCTGATTCTTGTATTTATAAAAATAAATTTCTCTTTCTCACACCCAACATAACATAACACTAACTAATAAAAAATCAAATGAAGCTGTTTAAGTTTCTCAGCGCCGTTTTAATATGTCCTAATTTCTATGGCATCATCATATTTTTATCTCCATTGATGCCTACTTGTGAATGGATTACAAGTGTTGTATGCATGACACAATCCGTAGTCATGTTCACTTGAAACTGTTTGCAATCCTTATAATATAACACATAAATGCTTCCCATTAAACCAAAGCTTAAAGTGAACCAACTGTGGAACCTGCAACACTGTTCAGAGTACTGTGCAAGAATTAAGTGTTAAGTCATCCTTGTTTATTGCAGTATCTCTTCCATCAAAACAATAACTCAATATAAAATTGATTACATCATCATCTTCATAATAAAACCATTGCTATGGTGAAAGTGATATTTTCGAGCTCAAAATTTAAGTGATTTTATTCTATATTTTGTGAATATTTGAAGTTTGGTTTTTGTTTTAACGGAAGTTTTATTATCAATTTATCTAAATTTGAAATTCTTTGTTTTATTCTGATTCATAGTTTCAGATTATAGATTTGGTGTTGAAATTGAAGTAAACATAACCTACATAATATTTGGACGATTTGTGACAAAATCAGGAAATTGAAGAAGTTTTGGGCAATAGCCTGTTTTTTCTTTTCCGACTATTGTATTGTTCGCTCTATCTAATAAATAAATAAATAAATAATCCATGTTTCTAACATCAGAATCATTAATATGACATCATCATGGAAAGGATACTATTCTATATCCTTTCCCAAGAGTCGATAAGTATTTGACCGAACGAAGTGAGGTCTAAGATTCAAATCGACGGTTTGGCATTTCTCTTAATGTTTAAATGTTTATATATTTATATGTTGCGCATTTACGGCGAAACGCATGAATAGATTTTCATGAAATTTGACAGGTATGTTCCTTTTCAAATTGCGCGTCGACGTATATACAAGGTTTTTGGAAATTTTGCATTTCAAGGGTAATATAAAAGGAAAAAGGAGCCTCCTTCATACGCCAATATTACAGTAAAAATCAGACTATAGAATTATTCATCATAAATCAGCTGACAAGTGATTACACAGATGTGTGGAGGAGCCAGTCTATTGCTGTATTTCCTCAAGGTCTATAGTTTCAATCAGGTACTTGTGGATGAGAATACTGCGTGAGGTCTACTGTTCACAGAACTACTAGTGATAACTCTTCTTTATAAATGGTGAATGGTATGAAATTTGACAGGTATGTTCCTTTTCAAATTGCGCGTCGACGTATATACAAGGTTTTTGGAAATTTTGCATTTCAAGGATAATATAAAATGAAAAAGGAGCCTCCTTCATACGCCAATATTACCGTAAAAATCAGACTATAGAATTATTCATCATAAATCAGCTGACAAGTGATTACACAGATGTGTGGAGAAGCCAGTCTATTACTGTATTTGTATAAGGTCTATAGTTTCAATCAAAGACATTGAAGAGGTATGCATCTTTAAGCTGGGTTTACACAAAAGTTATTAACAAAATGGTTATAACTTAATCCTTATAGATTCTATTAAATTGAACGGAAGCTGACAAACACATATGTTCATCATGTGTATGATAAGTTATGTTCAATCTAATATAGCTAAAAGGATTGAGTTATTAACATTTTTTAAATAAATTTGGTCTAATCGCAGCTTTAAGGTCTTTGGTCTCAATATTTTGCTTTGCAGTCATGTTATTATTATTTATGCGTGCCCATCAGTATCAATATTCTCACATTCAAAAAAAACTAATTTAATAGGTGAATAAAAATAAACAAATGAACTAAATAATGCTGGAGAAATTATAATATTTTTGATTCTAAAAAATTAATTTTCATCCGATAGAAAGATCATCACGGAACTGGATGAATTATATGAAATACAAAATTCAAACGTGAACTGAGGTTGATAACATTTTAAACAGTTGACATCTGGTACTTGTGGATGAGAATACGTGAGGTCTACTGTTCACAGAACTACTAGTATTTGTTGAAACAACGCCGATTTTACACTATTACAATACTATGTTATCGATATTGAAATTGCATTCAATCTTAATTCTGGTTAACTACTCTTCAAACTTTGAGAAATTCGTTTAATAATTATTTGCTATACTGTCATTTTTATTGTAAATTAGTGTATAAGCCAGAATATGTTGAGAGACAAATGAATTACGAACTCTAATCTAATCTCTCTTTCACTGTCTCATATTTCTCATTTATTTCTTCAAACACTCAATCATGCTCTCACTCCCTCTCACATTCATGATACAGTTACTCACTGTTCTGTATCTTTCTCTCCTCACTCTCACTCTCTCTCTCCTCATTCTCTCTCTGTCTCTTTTGTATCTATTACTATCTCTCTATCTGTCTCTTCTGTATCACCCTCTCTCTCTCTCTATCTGTCTCTTCTGTATCTATCTCTCTCTCTCTCTCTCTCTTTCTCTTTCTCTCTCTCTCTCTCTCTATCTATTTTCTCTCTATCTATTATTTGGTAGAGAGTTAGTGGGAAGAATACTTCGAATATTCTTTCCAAAGAATGGACATTGATATGTCCAAAGCTCCGCCAATTTATGTAGATGCATTACAATATTATCCATTTTATATATAGTTATTACAAATTGTTTTTTTTTCATATTATATACAGCTCAATAATTACTTTCTTAATTTATATTTTTAAATTCATCCATAATTTTGCTGTAATGTAAGCTATTGTATATAAGTGTATAAGCCAGTATATATTGTAATCTACATAAATAAAGTAGCCTACTCAATCAATCAATCTATCTGTCTCTTCTGTATCACTCTCTCTCTCTCTATCGGTCTCTTCTGCATCTATATATCTCTCTTTCCGTATCTATATATCCATCTCTGTATCTGTCTTTTCTGTATCTATCGTTCTTTCTCTTTATCTGTCTGTCTCTCTGTCTCTTTTGTCTGTCTCTATCTATCTCTCTGACTCACTCTCTCTCAATAACTCATACTCTCTCCAAAATCAGAATCAATGGCCTTCTATTGACTGCTATCTCTAGACCACAGAGTCAAAACTGTAGCCCAGAGATTGAAATTCAATCAAACCAAACAGAGTTCACATACAGTGAAAGTACTATACTCTGTACACACACACTCTCTCTCTATCTGTCTCTCTCTCTAACCCTCTGTCACTCTCTCTCTCTGACGCACAATTCTGCTGCAATCAAAATTGAAAACCGCATTTTCGTCGGGTTGCGTTGAGTTGTGGTTTCACTTATTCATATATAGGCTCTGTTGTCAAATGGTTAGCTGCTGCTTTTGCCTGTCGATTGCTATATTTGAAGGCCGGCCTTTCTCCCAATACAATACACCGATATTTCGGCCCAAATCTACCAATTTCTCAATCGAAAACCAATATTCTCCGCCCCAAATACTAGGGAGCACTCCATTGTTTCAAAAAAGCTACTGAAACTCTAAGCTCATAGAGAGTCAATGATTAATTTGTCAAGAAGTAGTTAAAAAGTTTTGTGAGCAATACCATTTATAGAGAAGAGTTATCACTAGTAGTTCTGTGAACAGTAGACCTCACGCAGTATTCTCATCCACAAGTACCTGATTGAAACTATAGACCTTATGGAAATACAGCAATAGACTGGCTTCTCCACACATCTGTGAAATCATCACTTGCCAGATGATCTATGGTGAATAATTCTATAGTCTGATTTTTACTCCAATATTGGCGTATGAAGGAGGCTCCTTTTTCCTTTTATATTATCCTTGAAATGCAAAATTTCCAAAAACCTTGTATTTACGTCGACGCGCAGTTGAAAAAGGAACATACCTGTCAAATTTCATGAAAATCTATTACCGCGTTTCGTCGTAAATGCGCAACATAAAAACATATACACATTAAGAGAAACGCCAAACCGTCGACTTGAATCTTAGACCTCACTTCGCTCGGTCAATTAGAAGATATCCCATAGGTAGTTTATGTTCCAAATCTCAAGTCGATGTTGTGTTAACTCAAGCCGATTACTGTCGATTACTGTCCAATATTACTGTGTTGTTGGGTTGAGAGTGTACGAACGGCACAGTATGAGAGACTACCAGCGTCACAAAGCTCCACCAAAAAAAACTACGTGGACTTTCAGCTTGAATTAAGAGTGAAATTTCCAACATAAACTCCCTATACCATTGGATATCTACATTATGCTATATTTTCTCTACATTTTCTCTATTTTTTTTTTATCGAAAATCTAAGTGATTCACATAAGTCTGAGATTTTTACAGGTTGAAGAAATTTTGATTCTACCACGTCAGATAGTTTTAGATTGTCATTCTTAAACATTTCAAATCAAATGAGAGGAAGACAATTTTCCTGGAGTGGAGGAAAACCAGATTCCCTCAATAGTAATGTAAAGCAAAGAGTCCACTCAAAAGTTCTCCCAAATGCCCAATTTCAAGTATATTTTCTTTTCTCTAATAGGATCTTCCCTGGAGATACTATAGTACTTGAGGGATATGAAAACAGTGCCTCAAAAATGAATAAGAAATTAATATGAATGTTATTTGAATCAAAACTCGAAGGAAATAGTTAGCAATTAGAAGACATCGAATGATATCGGTGATGATAGATCAATGAAAAAATATTTTAATAGATAAATTGAAAAGAAAACATGAGGAATGAATCAAATCCTTATAATTCATACGGAACAGGAAATAATTAAATAGCTATAAGGAGACGTCAAATGAAACAAGTCCTGATAAAGCTATAAACAAACAACGAAATAAATAAATTGAAATGAATAAACTCACGTGATAAAACGCCAAATAGAAACAGGAAAACCAACTAAACAAACACAAAACACTTCAACTGATAGTACAAAAATGATAACGCAAAAAATCCCCAAAATTTTCAAAAAATTCTCACAAAAATCCAACAAATCTCTAAGTTTTCCACACTCAAAACTCGAAAACTCGGACTCAAAATTTGAATTTTTCAAAAGTCGTCTTTGATGTGAAGACAAAAACTACCGTACTAAAAATGCTCTCAAGTCGCGCCCAGACCGGCATGTGTGGCAGTGCTGCCAACCTAGTTGACAGTAGACACGAAATATCCCTGTCAAACCAAGGACGACCATTTCAAATTATCAAGAAATCCCCGGTTGTCTGCTGAGAGGAAACTCGAATAACTTAAGATACTGAGTTATTTTAAAAGATACGTAATGTATCAAAAAAATGAAGAACTGTGTAAAGGGTGAAGTCATAAAATAAACAATCTTACCGCAGGTTGCACTGCTGGTAATCATACATATATCTTTACACTGCATCAAACTAATTATATTTTCAGATCTGCAAACAGATATATTGTTCCTCGAACTGACTTAACTATATGCAGAAGACAATTCAACTACATAGTAAATAAACTAAAAAATATTATTACAGAACAATTTATAAAAATAAAACCCTCTAAAGCACTTAAAACAAAAATTGAGAACTGAATCAAGACAGAAAATGTTGTAGTCAAACTATTTCAACTCTTGGCATTCATCAACTCTTTATTATCATGTTTTATTCAAATTATTTCCCCCTTTACTATCTGAAAGTTGTCTATCAAACTATGATTTTGTTACTTTGTCTTATCGTTTGTGAGTATTGAGATGTGACCTGGTTTCCATAGTTTTATTTATTCTAGTGGTTTGAATTAGCTCTTTTTTTCTATTGACATGTTTGCTGTACCTAGTTGTTCAAACTCACTGCCGGCGCACAAGTTTTCTATGCCGGTAGTGCCATTTTGTAAGTTAAAATATTTATTTTATCAATCTGTATTATTTTATGGCAAATAAATGAATTTGAAATAAATGAATTTGATTGCACAGAAGTTTGTTAACTTTTAATCCCGGCAAAATGCCACGAGAACCAATCAGAAAAACCTTCTCTTATTGGCTCTTGGGGAATTTAATCATGATTTATAGTTAACAGGCTTTTGTGCAACGGGGCCAAAAACCTATACAATCTTCTTCTCATAGAAGATATATCTGGATGAGGTATGACGTTTAGATTTGCACCGAATTTGTGAGAATAATATTAATGACTGTAAATTTAGTGAAGTGGACAACTACAAGACTCAACCTATTTCGGACTATGTGTAATCTTATCTAAATTTGGGAGAGGAATAGCACAAGGTTACCTTATTTTTTCTCTCTCTAACATATTTTATGATGTACTTATAGTATCAATCAATAAAAAATAAAGAATTTGAAAATTAAATATGCGCCAAACTTGAAGACAGAAGACCTGAATCTCAATACTGGATATGTTAAGCGCCGCGCTCTAGGTACTCATATTGGAAGGATGGCTGCTAGAGGTCCGCTCCACTATAGTGAGAATCAAGCTACATAATCAGTGGGAGAAGATATAAAGGAATTGTTGCCATTTCTCATTTTCCACCGCTTTCTATAGTAGATAGCTGTGATTGTAGTGATCTGATACAATAATTGGCTATCTTTTATTGAATGCAGTGGCAAGGCAGAGAATCGGCTACGCTGTTCTTCTATCTTTCTCCACTGTCATGATAGCGTGTACCTCACTATAGACTTGTTTCCAGTACTCAATTTATAGTATTCTTTCTACAATCTTGGAAAACTCCTTCGAGATTCACTATCCTTCAAGTTTTCTCTTTCTAAATACATCTACATTTCAAATCAATACCACTAGTAGTTCTGTGAACAGTAGACCTCGCGCAGATATAAACCACAGTCTCCTCTAATACTGTCCATGAAAGTAAATTATTCTGTCCTGCCCTGTCGGCGAGATATCGGTGTATAAACGACTAATGGCTGTTTGGGATTGTTGTATCGACAATGCTAATAATTTGATTTAAACAGCTTTATGCTACTATCATCAAAAGTTTACCGAGTTGAAAGCAGAGAAAAGTCGGGAGAAAATACTATGCTACTTGAAGTTATTAATTGCATGCCTCACTGCATGCAATCAATAGTCCACACAACAGATGTGTTTTCAATAAGTTACATTGAGATATTGAATTGCATACGTCATTGCATGCAAATTATAATCTACTTGACATCTGATTTATGATGAATAATTCTATAATCTGATTTTTACTCTAATATTGGCGTATGAAGGTTCCTTCTTCTTTTATATTATCCTTGAAATTCAAAATTTCCAAAAACCTTGTATATACGTCGACGCGCAATGTAAAAAGGAACATGCCTGTCAAATTTCATGGAAATCTATTGCTGCGTTTTGCCGTAAATGCGGAACATATAAAGAGAAATGCAAAACTGTCGACTTGAATCTAAGACCTCACTTCGCTCGGTCAATAAAATCTTTAGGCCGGTTTCCGAGCTCGGGATTTGGCTAAGTTGAAGACTCTAAACAGCGTAAGTAGGTATCCCATGGTATAGGGTTTTTATGTCGCAACTTTTACTGTTATCTCAAGCCGATTACTGTAGATTTTTACTGTTTTGACCGGGTAAGAGTGTATGAACGGCACAATATGAGAGACTACCAGCGTCATAAAGCTTCACGGGAAAGAACTACGTGGACTATCGGCTTGAGATAACAGTAAAAGTTGCGACATAAACGCCCTATACTACTTATGCTTTATATTGTTTTTCTATGGTTCTAGACTTTAAACAGCTGGAGTCGGAAAATTGGCTTTCCAAAACGGGCGTAGTCGCAGTTATCATGATAATCTTTATTTTCTCATTTCTATAAAATTGGAAACGTTTTTCCTTGACGAAATGAAACATTCCTAGATAATCCAAAATAGCTGAAACTTTACACTATTTTCTCTTTATTCTATTTTGTGTTCAATTTTCTAGATGAAATTATGAAGAACTAGTTTTTCGAAATTTGATTTAAACGTGAGCTTCGACTACGCCCCGTTTCGGAAAGCCAATTTTCCGACTCCAGCTGTTCAAAGTTTAGAACCATAGAGAAACAATAGCATAAGTAGATATTCCATGGTATAGGGCGTTTATGTCGCAACTTTTACTGTTATCACAAGCCGATATAGTCCACCTAGTTCTTTCCCGTGAAGCTTTATGACGCTGGTAGTCTCTCATATTGTGCCGTTCATACACTCTTACCCGGTCAAAACAGTAAAAATCGACAATAATCGACAGTAATCGGCTTGGAATAACAGTAAAAGTTGCGACATAAAAACCCTATACCATGTGATATCTACTTACGCTATTGTTTCTCTATGCTAGAACTTAGCTAAATACCGAGCTCGGAAAAATGAATCTTTCAAATAAATCCCTTAATAAATCTTTCAATATTCTCTATCCTTCAAGCTTTCTCCATCTAGATCTTAAATCACATTCATACAATCTTGGTGGATATTTCAAAATCCAATAACCTTCAATATATCTCTTCATAAAGACATCTCATATCAGAACCCTTGAAACCCTTGAACGTTCCCTCCTAAGGACATTTACATCTCAAATCAATCAATCAATCCCCCAAATCCTCCCAATGCAATACGCCCTGCAACCTTCTTTGATTGACAATCAACACTAAACCAACAATCAACAATTGGTCAATTGATGAGCAGCCTGTCTATATCAACATCAACACCCTCAAGCGCTTCCTCTCTGTAACACTGCCCAACAGCTGTTTCGTTTGATATCACCTGTTTACAGGTCCGTTTGCAATTAACAGGCAATTCAATTAAAGGCCGGTTTAAATGGAAATAGATCAGCTGTTGGTTTAAACAAGGAATAAAACACAAATTATAGGGAGGTCCACGTTATAATGGCAGTGTTTGATTAGCAATGGTATTGCTATTCTTGTCTATCATTCAACAAAGCGGATAGCTACATCTCTTTCTCGCTTTGCCCTGTTGCCAGATCGTCTTTTAACAATTTAGAATTGATTGATTAGCAAAATATTTCATCTTAATTAAGAAAATTCATTATGAAATCATTGAAAAATATAATCTATTGCTTAATAGAATATAATTGATTATTTTAAACGAGAATGAACAGTTGATATTACATCAATAAACCTGTATCAGCTACCGTCTGTAGAAGGCATTGACAAGACAGAGGACCGGTAACGTTGTCTCCTATCCTTCTCCACTGTCATTATAACGTGGAACTTACTACAGGTACCAATTTATTTGAATTTTGAGGCAATCAAATTCGAATTTTGAGTTAATTAAATTGAATTTAACAAATTAACATCAAATTCGAATTCTGAGTTAATTAAACAGAGCTCTGAATAGAGGAGATATTGCGAGAAAAAATGCAAACACATTATTTAAACAAAGAAAAGAGGTTCGGCAACGTTGTTCTCCTATCTTTCTCCATCACCATTATAACGTGGACCTCACTGCAGTGGAAAACAATTTATAAACGGTGCATTCAACGTCCTGAATTCAATGTTATACAAAGCAGTGCTTTATTAAGCACTAGGAAATTATATACGAGTACTATCATGTAATATTATATTTACTTTTCTACCACTTTATTCCATCTATTAATACCAATACACGCGGACAGAGAATAAGTATAATTATACTGTATGCTATAGAATCTGCTTAGGAATATTGTATATATATTTTGGATTTTCCAATGGAGCTGAAATTCTGAACGATAAGCAAAAGAAGAATATAGTAATATTTACTCTACATCCATAGACTACAGCCTCGTATCAAATCATACGTGGTAATCCATCTTTTGAAAACGTACGTCTAACATCAAATTATCTCATCTTCTTGCTCTCTTTTGGTTCTTCTTCTTCTTCTCCTGCTTCTTCCTTCTCCTTTTTCCCCTCATCGTCCTCTCCGTTTCCACAATCCTCCTCTCATACTTTTTATTCCACCATAAATATACTTTTAATCTTATTTTCTCAATCTTTTCCCCGATTTTCTCTAGTTATTCTTTTCGCTTCTTTCTGTTTCCCACTAACTCTCCAACAGTTCTCTTCCATTTTATTTTTCCCCTACTTCATCGTCCTTCTTCTCTTTCCCATTATCCTCTCCTTCTTTTCATTCCACCATAAATATCCTTTCAATCTTCTTCTCTCGTTTTTCTTCTCCTTCCCATCATCCTCTCCTTCTTCTTATTCCACCATGAATATCCTTTCAATCTTCTTCTCTCGTTTTTCTTCTCTTTCCCATCATCCTCTCCTTCTTATTCCACCATGAATATCCTTTCAATCTTCTTCTCTCGTTCTTCTTTTCGCTCCTGCTGTTTTCTTCTATTATTCACTCTTTCACTCAATCTTTCTTCTCCTCTTTCTCATCTTCCTCTTGTTTCTGCTCCACCATCTCAAACATCGATGAAAAGGAGAAATATCAACTTTATATTCTTTTCTCGTTCTTCTTCCCGATTTTTTCTAGTTATTCTTTACGCTTCTTCCTTTTTCCCACTATCTCTCCCACTGTATTTTTCTATATTGCACTCTTTCACTTCATCTCCTTCTTGTATTCCACTCCTTCTTCTTATTCCATCTCCTATTTTCTTTCTTCTTCTCCTCCTTCTACTCCTTCTCCTTCTTCTCCTCCTTCTGCTCCATCTCCTCCACCACTTCCTTCTCATCCTTCTCCTTATTCTCCTCCTTCTCCTTCTTAAACATCCTCCTTTTCTTCTTCTTCTCCCCCATCTCCTCATTCTCCTCCTCCTTTTCTTCTTCTTCTCCCCCATCTCCTCATTCTCCTCCTCCTTTTCTTCTTTTTTTCTTCTTCTTCTCCTTCTTCTTATTCCACTTTGAAACCACTTCAAAACTCAATGGATAGAAGAAGAAAATCAATAACATCTTTACTTTTATCTCATTCTTCTTCTACTCTCGTTCGTTCCTCTTCACCACTATTCTTTCAGCTGTTTCTCTTTCTCTTCACTTCACTCTTCTTTCTCTCCTCCTTCTTCTCCGCCTCATTTTATCCTTTCACAAAATAACCACCTCTGATATCAATGAAAAGATGTGGGAGGTTTACACAAAAGGGAGATTTCTATAATATGATATCAGCAGTATAATCTGATATTGGTCTTAGTTGCCAGATTTTTGATATACTCGTATAATAGATATTGCAAGAGAGATACATGAAGGGAGAGAGTGAGAGAGAGAGAAAGAAAGTAGGAGAGTTATTAGGAGAGTTAGAGAGAGTAAAAATGCCTGAGAGTTAGTGGGAGACAGAGAGAGAGATAGATATATATATATAGAGAGAAAGAATGCGAGAGAGCTGGTGTAAGAGAGAGAGAGAGACTGAGTGAGTGGGTGGGAGACTGAGAGAGACAGACAGACAGAGAGAGAGAGAGAGAGAGAGAGAGAGAGAGAGAGAGAGAGAGTGATGAGTTGATAGAGATCTGATTCGATAAGATTTCTTCAATTGGATATTACTCACAAGATTCTCAGACTAGAGTTTGGGTAATTGGAATAAATTTGATTTAATTAGGTCTCTATATCAATGTTGATTACTGTATTTATGCTGACTCTATGTAGTAACAGCTGACAGCATTGTTAACCATCTAATAAATGAAGTATGAATTGAAGAACTATTAAACAATTTGAAGCTGAAATTTAATTCTAATCACCATAATAACATAATGTTTTGTATATAAATTTATCAGCAGAGTTTGAACAGAAAACCATCCACTCATGGAAAAGGATATCATAGAGAGAGAGTGAGACAGTGAGTTAGAAAAGAAGACAGAAACAGAAACAAGAAATAGAGATTGAAAGAGTTGGAGAAAGAGAGAGATATAGAGAATCCCTCTTGATGAAGAACATGGGAATGAGAAATGGGAGTTGAGAAAGAGTTAAAGGTAAGAGGGAGCAAAAAAGGAGAGAAATGGTGGTTGATCGAGAGTAAGAGAATAGAGAATAGAGAGAGAGAGAGAGAGATTAGATTAGATTTCCTTATTTATGTATGTTACAATATTTACTGGCTTATACACTAATTTACATTGAATGACGATAATGCTAGTTATTCAACGAATTCTACAAATTTAAAAAAAAATTAATCAATGAGAATAAATATGGAAATGCAATTAGAATAACTATAATATAATAATGTGCTGTAACTTCATAAATCGGCGGTGTTTCAACAAATAATTGTCGATTCTTTTAGAAGGATATAAAATATCCTTCCCATTAACACACGACCGGGTGTGTTAAGAGATTCAGATTCAGATTCCTTTATTCATGTGCTTAACAAAACATAATTCAACTTACGTTCTAGCGTTATAAATGAATACCAGTAGCGGTAAAATGACATGGTGAATCATATTAAACTAATGAGTTCTACAATAATATTGAGCAAGAATAATGATGAAAAATGCAAAAGTTAAGGTACTACTGTAATGTTTTCACATGAAACTGTGAAGTTTGGACCTTAAGAAATCCATTCTCAGAGAGGGTATCAAGGATTCCCCCCCTTCAGCACTTAGCCGTAAAAGAGAGAGAGAGAGGGTGAGAGAGAGAGAGAGAGAGATAGAGAGAAAGAGAGAGAGAATGAGAAAGGTCGAAAGAAAGGGGAGAGACAGAGGATGAAAGAAATCAGAGTACAGATAGAGTAAGAGTAATGGGTAACAAAGAGAGCAAAAATGAGGAGTGAGCATAAGAGAGAGAAAGAAGGACCAAGAGATTAAAAAGGGATAAAGAAGAGGTAGAAGGGAAAACCACACCAATAATTCAAAAGGGACTATTAAGCCCTACTTCACATGGATAATATCATCATACACATGAGAGCATATTTTGTATACATATATGATAAAGGCTTAATGTTCCCAGACGTACATATGTAGAGATGGATATAATACGGATACAAGATTTATATGAATAAATGACACATACGTAATAATGTAATATGGGGAAAGGTCAAAACTATAGTGTGGTCCACGTTATTATGGCAGTGGAGAAAGATAGAGGAACAGCTTTGCCGATTCTCTGCCTTGCCACTGCCTTCTATAGAGGATGGCTGATACCTGTAATATGAACTGTTGATCCTTGTTTAATAATAATAGTCGAATATATTCCATTTTTCGGAAAAATATAATCTTTCAATAATCAAATACTACATATTCATTATTGAGATGAAGTATTTTATCGATAGATTATATTCTACTTTGTTAAAAAACGATCAGACAAGGTTTCCGAGCTAGAAAAGGATATCTCTATCTGCATTGTCGAATGATAGACAAGGATAGCAACACCAATGTCAATCAAATACTGCCATTATAACGTGGACCTCACTCTAGTGCAAAGTTAATCTTCAAACAATATATACCACGAAAATATAAGCATATATTCTAATCTGTATGAAATAAATCCGGAGAGCAATTCTGCATATTGCAGCTAAATAATGCAAGTCATTTAATCGGATGACACAGGATTTAGAGTGAGGTAGCGGGTTTGATTCCTGATAGGATTAGGCATTATCGTCAATTATTTGAAGGTATTAAGGTATCAAATGTGTTGCTTCTGTACAAGGTTAGTATTGACGATTTTGTACACTCCAATTAATGGAATTCTACTAGAATTTTTAATATGTTGGCTCATTTTTTCTAGATATAGTATATTTCGCACCTAGAGCAGAAAATGGGATTTTTCCGGCTCGAAATCGGTTTTCAAGTCCGAGGCCGTAGGCCGAGGACTAGAAAAGATTGAGAGCCTGAAAAACATTTTGGCCCATGCTGCGAACACTATTTTTCGCCACACACAAAAATAAGCAATATATATATAAGAATAGTTGTTTACTAAGCACTTCCAAAAGTGGAAGGTGATAGCTCTAGCAAATCTGAGGTAATCTGAATATCAGGAAATTGTCCAAGTATTTTCATTTTTTATTCTGATTTGTCTAAATAACCTAAAAGATGATTTTCAATTATGTGGGAGGTTGAGTTTATACTTTTTTATTCATTCAAATGACAATAAGATGATATTATTATAAATGGTTTAATTATTGAATAATGAACACAAATAATGTAAAGTTTTTTGATCAGCTGTTTTTTTATCACCTTTCTTAGTTCCATGTTAGCCGCTGGCCTAGGCCGGAAAGAAACCTGTTCTGACGTCAGACGAGAGTCGTCTGCAAACAATGTCTTTCAGATCTACATAGGGACTGGAAAACAGCTGCTTTCTGTGCAGTGTGGCGAAAAATGAATAACTTTCAAAATATTTACACAGTATAACATTAAAGACATCATGCTATTACCATAGAGAAACAAAAGCGTAAGTAGATATCCCATGGAATAGGGCGTTTATGTCGCAACTTTTACTGTTATCTCAAGCCGATTACTGCTGATCATTGTCGAATTTTATTGTTTTGTTGGGGTGAGAGTGTTTGAACGGCACAATATGAGAGACTACCAGTGTCACACAGCTTCACGGGAAAGAATTACATGAACTATCGGCTTGAAATAACAGTATAAGTTGCGACATAAACGCCCTATACCATGAGATATCTACTTATGCTATTGTTTCTCTATGCTATTACCTAGTAGAATATTATACTACTCACCAATCGTCTTCTTGGATCAGTTTCTTCAGAAATTACAACGACCTGTAAATTAAGAGAAAAAAATTGTTACACACCAGCCATATAACAACACAACACATATTATATACTAGCAGTTAACCCGTGCCCCGCAAAGGTCTGATTAGAAATTTGACAAACTGAAACTTCACCTTCTAGAATCTTGATGAATTAAAAATAAGCCCATAACCATCCTCGGTAAATTAAGAATCTTCATGCAAAATTGCAAGTTAATCAATTCCCCACGAACATTCTTTTCAAGGACAGTAAAGTACTGAGTGTAAGACAACTCTACATCCAGGCTATCATCACGCGAATGAGGAGAAACAACAAACACATAAGACTGGCAGATCATAACCATCAAACAAGGCAGAGAAACACGCATTCAATAGTACCAAGGATGAACACTACATTTGGGCAAAGAAACTACACATATTTGGGACCAAAAATTTATAATTCAATACCAAGTTACATTAGGGAAGAATTCAATAGACACAGGTTCAAGAAAAGTTTATTTTCCTGGTTGGATGATATTGGAGTGGAAAATTGTGAAAATTTAGTTAGACTGTAAATATTGAAACTATTTATTCTTCATTCCACTCTTTACTGTTTTTCATTTTTCTAAAAATAACCTTTCTTATTATTATCCTTAATAGAACATTAATATTTATTTACTAATTCCATAATTTTGTTTGTTTGTATTATACATTTTTACTAATTTTATTATAAAAAACTTTAATCCCATATCAGTGAATGAAGTTTGTAAATAGTAATTATTACACGCAATAAGCAACTAATTACTTATACCCCAACACATATAATATATAGTGGGGTGTATATTTATTCATTGAAATTATCATTTATTCATTGTTGAAACACCGCTGATTTATGTAGTTATATTACAATACTATATTATCAATATTCTAATGTTGCATTCAATCTTCATTGTAATTAATAAGTTTTCATAATATGTGAAATTTGCTGCATAATTGGCTGTTGTACTGTAATTTATTGTAGATTCGTGTATGAACCAGAATGTATTGTAACTTACTTGAAAATAAAATAAAAAAAATTTGAAAATTTGAAATTTGAAAATTTGAAATTTGAATCAGTTGAGTAGTTGAGACGTGATGATGCGTCATTCGTGAATTTCCTATTCCCCACGTGTATAAGCCAGTTCTTTGCTTTATTATAGACTAGCCGTCAGGCTCGCTTCGCTCGCCATATCCGTCTAGCCAGGTGGCTCCGCCCCCTGGACCTCCGACTGGATCGTCCAAAAGTGAGATCAGCTTTATATATATAGATTTCATAACGGGGTTTATTGACCGAGCGAAGTGAGGTCTAAGATTCAAGTCGATGGTTTTGCATTTTGTCTTTATATTTATGCTCCTCATTTACAGCGAATCTCAGCAATAGATTTTCATGCAATTTGACAGGTATGTTCCTTTTTGAATCTCACGTCGACTTATACATAAGGTTTTTTGAAATTTTGCATTTTAAGGATAATTCCTTTTTAAGAAAAGGAAAAGGAGTCTTCTTCTAACGCCAATATTACCGTAAAAATCAGACTATAGAATATTATTTATCATAAATCAGGGGCCTGTTTCTTAAAAGTTACAAGTCAGGAAAATCACCATTCCAATTACATGCTCAATATAGCCGATAAAATCAGCTGTTCCTATATTACAGGACTTCTAAGTTTTTCATGAAACGGGGTGTCCAGCTGTCGAGTGGATTATCAATTGCATGTGTGATAGCATGCAGTTGATATCTCAATGTAACTTGGTAGAAAATCATGCCTCATCGCATGCAATTTTTATGCACTATTGATTCCATGCAATTGATAACTAAAATAGCATAGTATTGTCTCTCGACCTTTCTCTGCTTTGAACTCGGGTTGACCTGTTGCCAGTATGTCTTGTAGAAGATTAACACTTTTGATGTTAGCATTTCTGATACACTAAACCCTACAGCCATTATCGTTTTCACACCGATATCTTGTAGATGCATAACAATATAATTATCTATAGTTATTATATCAGAAATTACTTTTTCATATCATATACAGTTCAATAATTATTTTCTTAGTCTATATTATGTAAATTCATCTATAATTTTGCTGTATTGTAAGCTATTGTATATAAGTGTATAAGCCAGTATATATTGTAATCTACATAAATAAAGTACTCAATCAATCAATCAATCAATCAATCAATCAATCTTGCCGACACGACATTCAGACAGGATTTACTCTGATGGACAGTATAAGAGGAGGCTGTGGTTTATAACTGCGCGAGGTCTACTGTTCAAAGAGCTACTAGTGAATATCCAATTTCCATCTTGTCACAATGTCAAAACCAACAAAGCTGGCCTAACCTTTACCTTTAAATTCATAGCCTATCAACAGAGCTGGTAATACCTCTTTAATATCATATTCACAGCCTATATTCAAACCATATATTGGAACCGTTCTTGTTTATTTAAGCTATGATATGACACATACCTTGTACCTGACATATAATTAAACCTCTAACGTACACTATGACCTATCGTGCGGTCCACGTTATAATGGCAGTGTTTGATTAGCAATGGTATTGCTATCCTTGTCTATCATTCAACAAAGCAGATAGCGCCATCCTTTCCTAGCTCAATAACGTTGCCGATCGTTTATTAACAATGTCAAAATATAATTGATTAACAAAATATTCAATCGTAATTAAGAATTTGTATTATTCAGTCATTAAAATATACTTTCTCGACGAATGAAAGATAGTGCTATCTCTTTCTCGCTTTACTCTGTTGCCAGGCCGTCTTTTAAGAATGTAGAATCAATAATTAGTTAACAAAATATTTCATCTTTATTATGCAAATTCATTACAAATTTATTTAAAAAAATATAATTTTTGCTCAATGAAATATAGTTGACTAGCCGTCAGGCTCGCTTCGCTCGCCATATCCGTCTAGCAAGGGGGCTCCGCCCCCTGGACCCCCGACTTGATCGTCCAAGAATGAGATCAGCAGGCTCGCTTCGCTCGCCTGCATTTTTCATTTGAGAATTTTTATCATGTTAGGACAATCCAGTCGGGGGTCCAGACTAGTAATATAATATTCCCAGGATTGAAGTAGCAGTGCCCAATCAATTTTTCCGCGATAAATGCATTGAAATCTTCAACTTGGTGCCAACCTAACAAAGTCAACTCAACTTAATGCCAACCTGACAAAATTATTAATTTAGTTGCCAGTTAACAACTGTTTCGAAGAGGTACTCTATGTAGATTATAGTTCTATAGTAACATATGATATATGATATGGAAATTTCAATTATAATTAGAGATTGGGAGAAGAAGAATATACATGCTAAAAGACGAACTTTAAACCCTTAAAAACCACCCTTAGAGTTAAAATATTGCCAAAAGATTTCTTAGTGTGCCTCTAAAGGGCCAACTGAACATACCTACCAAATTTGAACGTTTTTGGTCCGGTAGATTTTTAGTTATGCGAGTGAGTGAGTGAGTCAGTCAGTCAGTCAGTCAGTCAGTCAGTCAGTTAGTGCCATTTCGCTTTTATATATATATATAGATTAATTGACCGAGCGAAGTGAGGTCTAAGATTCAAGTCGACGGTTTGGCATTTCTCTTAATGTTTATATGTTTCGCATTTACGGCGAAACGTGGTAATAGATTTTCATGAAATTTGACAGGTATGTTCCTTTTTTAATTGCGCGTCGACATATATACAAGGTTTTTGGAAATTTTGCATTTCAAGGATAATATAAAAGGGGAAGGAGCCTCCTTCATACGCCAATATTACCGTGAAAATCAGACTATAGAATTATTCATCATAAATCAGCTGACAAGTTATTACACAGATATGTGGGGAAGCCAGTCTATTGCTGTATTTTCATAAATGGTCTATAGTTCCAATCAGGTACTTGTGGATGAGAATACTGCGTGAGGTCTAATGTTCACAGAATTACTAGTTCTAGACGAGAATGAACAGTTGATATTACATCAATAAACTTGTATCAGTCTATAGAAGGCATTGGCAAGACAGAGGCTCGGCAACGTTGTTCTCCTATCTCTCTCCACTCTCTGTCCTCTCTGTATCTCCTATCTCTCTGTTTGGTAGAGAGTTAATGGGGAGGATATTTTTAATATTCTTTCCGAAGAATGGACATTGATATGTCCAAAGCTCCGCCAATTTATGTAGATGCATAACAATATAATATCTATAGTTTTTATATTACAAATTACTTTTTCATATCATATATAGTTCAATAATTATTTTCTTAGTCTATATTATGTAAATTCATCTATAATTTTGCTGTATTGTAAGCTATTGTATATAAGTGTATAAGCCAGTATATATTGTAATCTACATAAATAAAGTACTCAATCAATCAATCAATCCACTGCCATTATAACGTGGACTTCACTATTGCAACATTATTTTGGTGTATATATGACATGTACCTTGAATCTGACACATCATTAAACCTCTATCCATTCACTATTACCTAGCTTCAATAGCCAATCAGAGTGCAGCATTTAACTGACCAATCACAAGGCTTTACACAGAGTTAAATTTCTGTCACTATTGTTCAAATAGGAAGCATTGATGTAACTCATAAGGAGTGCAGACATTTTGAAATGAAACTCACACCCTTTTGACCATGTAACTGTCTGTACAGAGTGTTCAGAAAATAATTATTGTTACTGTACAATCGCCTATGTGCGTTGGATCGCCTTCAAAATAACGCTTTACATATCGCTTTACATTTTGCTTTACATTTCAAGTAAATTGACAAGCTGCCACTTCCACAAAGGGTGCATTTTATTTGAGGGTAGCTAGTTGGAATTTGAGGGTAGGTTGTTGAAATATCTGTGAAATTTTGTGAGAAGGTGTGATGACAGGTTGAAGGGTAATTTGGGGTTGTTTTTGAATTTGATGACAGTTTATCGTTCCGAGTTCATTTAATCATTGATTCATTTATTCATATGCGAATACAATTCAGGTAAAAACAAACGTTTTGGGTATTCACCCAAAACTGCATCAAAACTCAATCCTACAGAGACACACTTAGCATATCGCATGTTAACACAGTAGACACACTGGGGTGTTGAACACCCCAATTTAATTTTGCATTTTTCTTTGAAAAATATGAAAAAACTAGTACTCAGACCATACTTAATCATTTTTGTTCCAAGTGCATACAGAAATCAAAAGTAAAGCACTGCTTATCAATATTTATACTAAGTTTAGAAATACGTATGTTCCGCCCAAGTGTTGGAGCTCCTAATCCGGTTTGAACGAATGGCTTGATCATTGCCAATGACAACTTCATCAAAAACTCACGTCTCTTCATTTTATTATTTTGAATCTCAAGTTGTAGAGAATCATAGCATCCATTCCAATCTGATCCATCATCCCATACCACATTCGTAGTGACAATACAAGTAAATCTTTGTAATAAAAGTGTTTGATAAAAGTCCTACGTAAAGACAATCAGGGGTGTTAGACACCCCAAACGAAGAACAAGATGAGCTGGTGACCTTGTAGAATGCTATTACTGACTGGAAGTGGTGGAGAGTAGTTGACAATACTGCAAACCTAATTTAGACTGGGCATAAATTCCCATCTGTTTGATATTGTCAACTGCAGAACAGAAAAAAATCCGTGGGGTGTGAAACAACCCAGTGTGTCTCTTTAGGGTTAATTTGGAATACACAGTCTAAAGGCTATGTTACTTACGTAGCTTAAATGATAACTTAATTGGGCCTGTATTCTCAATAGCAGTTTATTGATTGATTCTCTATCACAAATGACAATGTATTGTCATGTTTTGCAAAACACCCATTACTTAATAACACTACATTAAAATGGAAACAAATGAACAATTAACATATTCAGAACAGAGAATAACTAGTAGTTCTGTGAACAGTAGACCTCACGCAGTATTCTCATCCACAAGTACCTGATTGAAACTATAGACCTTATGGAAATACAGCAATAGACTGGCTTCTCCACACATGTGTAATCACTTATCAGCTGATTTATGATGAATAATTCTATAGTCTGATTTTTACTCTAATATTGGCGTATGAAGCAGGCTCCTTTTTCCTTTATATAATCCTTGAAATGCGAAATTTCCAAAAACCTTGTATATATTTCGAAGCGTAATTAAAAAAGGAACATACCTGTCAAATTTCATGGAAATCTATTACCGCGTTTCGCCGTAAAAGCGCCACATATAAACATTTAAACATAAAGAGAAATGCCAAAACCGTCGACTTGAATCTTAGACCTCACATCGTTCGGTCAAATATGTAGATGAGTGGATAACTTCTAGAAACAAAGAGTTGAACAGTTTTTGAACCAAAATTTAAATATATCAAAAATTCAACACTGTATTTATGTGCTGAATGTCCTTCAGATTACATACATTTATCTGCTCATTCATAGATAATACATAAGAATATAGTGAGGTCCATGTTATAATGACATTAGAGTAAGATAGGAGAACAACGTTGCCGATCCTCTGTCTTGTCAATGCCTTCTACTATAGACGGTAGCTGATACAGGTTTATCGATCTAATATTAACGGTTCATTCTCGTCTAAATTATCAATTATATCTTATTAAGCAATAAATCATATTTTTCAACAATTTCATAATGCATTTTCATAGTCAAGATGTAATATTTTGTTAATTAATTGTCTATTCTACATTGTTGATAGACGATCTGGCAACAGAGCAAAGCGAGAAAGAGATAGCGGTATCTGGTTTGTTGAATGATAGACAAAGATAACAGTACCATTGCTGATCAAATACTGCCATTATAACGTGGACCTCACTGTAATTTCATCATGAGTGGAAAAAAATCAATTGAAAAACCAGAATATCCTCAGTTACCAGCGTCAAAGTATACAACATTTTGAAACTAATCAATACTGTTGTCATGAAAACTGTACACAGAAAAAAATCTAGATGCCAAGAGAGATTGATTGATTGATTGAGTACTTTATTTATGTAGATTACAATATATACTGGCTTATACACTTATATGCAATAGCTTACAATACAGCAAAATTATAGATGAATTTACATAATATAGACTAAGAAAATAATTATTGAACTGTATATGATATGAAAAAGCAATTTGTAATATAATTACTATAGATAATGATCATATTGTTATGCATCTACATAAATTGGCGGAGCTTTGGACATATCAATGTCCATTCTTCGGAAGAATATTAAAAATATCCTCCCCACTAACTCTCTACCAAAAGAGATTGAGAGAGTCTGGGAATATTATTTCTCAAATTCACATCACCACTATTTTTCAAATCTTGGAACAGAAATATGACTGACAAAATATAAAATGACAATAATTCTAGCCCACCCAAGAATATCTTCATTCATTGAAAAAACTGGAGCAAACCAGTAGCATTTTTCAAACGATATCTTGACATAAAGTTATTACTCTCTTAATATCTCGAGACTTGTGAATTGTCATTCGATTTACGAGTTCCAGAAAAACTACAAAATCATGAAAGCTATTTGTGTTCATGAAGCATAGTCAAACACTATGAAAAATAGCACAAGGACTAGCTTATTATTTTATCTTTCAATGTTATTACATTAGTGTCATTTGAATTGTAATTAAATAAATAAATAGAAATAAATAGTAACTCGACCCAGACGTCATATTTTTTAGAAATAAAAATATAAATCTCAGTACCCTTTTAATGTCAGTACTTTTTAAAGAAAAAAGTCATATTATTTCTATGAAACATTTACATTTCTCTTATGTATTTAGTATTTTGACGAAATAAATATTCTATTCTATATACACAAAACTAAAAAAATCAAATTGTGTTTATGAAGCCTGTGAATCATAATTCAAATTTTGCATTCATAAATAGTTCCGCGGAACAAATTTAACTATTTGCTTCACAGGAAATTTGTGGTTTCAATCTGATAAGTTCATCATCACAACCGTAATTTTTTTCAAAGCTAACCACGAATACTAGTCAACTTGAGCTGCGTTTACATCAAAGTTATTATCAAAATGTTAATTTATCCATCCATCCTTATAGATCCTATTAGATTGAACGGAACTTGACAAACACATATGTTCATCATGTGTATAATAAGTTATGTTCAATCTAATATCATCTATAAGGACAGAGAAAAAACATTTTGTTAATAACTTTGGGGTAAACGCAGCTTTAGTTCCTAGCTTTCTAATTGTAATTTTCTATTTTTTTGTGAAAAGGAATACATTTTATTGATTCATTTCATTATCATTTCAATTTTATTGAAATAAAATATGACTGCTGCTGTTTTAACTACTGTAGATTGAAGAGATGACATCACAAGAAATGAGTACTGGTTGTTTTCATTCGCAAAATAACATTAAAACTGAGAAAATTTGATTAAGAATGATAATTGACCGAGCGAAGTGAGGTCTAAGATTCAAGTCGACGGTTTGGCATTTCTCTTAATGTTTAAATGTTTATATATGTTGTGCATTTACGGCGAAACGCGGTAATAGATTTTCATGAAATTTGACAGGTATGTTCCTTTTTTAATTGCGCGTCGACGTATATACAAGGTTTTTGGAAATTTTGCATTTCAAGGATAATATAAAAGGAAAAAGGAGGAGCCTCCTTCCTTGAATATTAGAGTAAAAAAAAACAGACTATAGAATTATTCATCATAAATCAGCTGACAAGTGATTATACAGATGTGTGGAGAAGCCAGTCTATTGCTGTATTTGCATGGGGTCCATATTGAATATTAGAGTATAAAAAATCAGACTATAGAATTATTCATCATAAATCAGCTGACAAGTGATTATACAGATGTGTGGAGAAGCCAGTCTATCGCTGTATTTCCATGGGGTCCATATTTAATATTAGAGTATAAAAAATCAGACTATAGAATTATTCATCATAAATCAGCTGACAAGTGATTATACAGATGTGTGGAGAAGCCAGTCTATTGCTGTATTTCCATGGGGTCCATATTGAATATTAGAGTATAAAAAATCAGACTATAGAATTATTCATCATAAATCAGCTGACAAGTGATAATACAGATGTGTGGAGAAGCCAGTCTATTGCTGTATTTCCATAAGGTCTATAGTTTCAATCAGGTACTTGTGGATGAAATACTGCGTGAGGTCTACTGTTCACAGAACTACTAGTATGTTATGTGAGGAGTTCATGTGAGAATATTCTTGAGAACAATTTATAAGTACAGCTCTGAAAATCGCGGAAAATCTCCAACATAAATTGAAGTAAGCGAGACTCGTTTGAAAGTTATAAACTATGAATAAAGTTAAAAAAAACTATAAAGTAATAAAATCATGAGTTACACCAATTATATCAAAGAAAAGTACACAAGGCAAAGTTATGATTGAAAATATCCAACATCTTGAAATTAGTTCATAACTTTGAAACAAGTCTCGCCTACTTCAATTTACCATCTCCAGCTAATTCAATTAAGAACCTCAATTCGTTTTTAGCAGAGCTTGAGGCAGTCAAGTCCAACGTTTTTGTTGACATACAGAAAACACAATTTCAAATCTTCAAGTTTTTGTAGAAGTTTTACTGCTTGGAAGAGGGAGAAAAATTAGTGCAAGTACGACTCTAGATACTGTGAAACTCAGTAAACTTTTGAAGCTGTAAAGTGTCAGCGTAAGTCCACGTTATAATGGCATTATTTGATTAACATTGGTATTGCTATCCTTGTCCATCATTCAACAAAACAGATAGCGCTATTCTTTTATAGCTCTGCAACGATGCCAGATCGGTTAATCAAATACTGCCATTATAACGTGGACCTCACTATCTAATTTTGTGGTCAATACTACGTTGATATAACCGATTCCAAGCAAAGCTATGACGGACCAATCACATGCAAGCTTCAGATTCTGACGCCCCTACTTTGACACGCCTACAAATTCCCCTACTCTCTCCTGATTGCTGGAAAGTTCAAAGTGAGTGTTTCTGGTTTCAGCCACTAGAAGGCAGCACTTGCTGGGTCTAGTCTGAATTACCATTGTTATCTGATTCTGATTGATAAATAAAAGCTTAATTAATTAATTTTTTCTTTATTAACAAATATGGTTGGATAATGAGATACATGATAGCATAGAGAAAATATAGCATAAGAAGTTATCCTATAGCATAGAGCGTTCATGTTGCAAATTTCACTGTTAACTGAAGCCTATAGTCCTAGTAGTTGTTTTTGGTGAAGCTATGTGACGCTGGTAGTCTCTCATACTGTGCCCTTCTTACACTCTTACACTCTCAACTAAACAGTAATTATAGACAGTATGGTACAGTATAATATAGTGGTATTGACAACATCAACGTCTTATCCTTACAACTGAGAATCAATTGATATTGGAAACTGGACAATGAAGTAGAAAGAAATGCCAAAAATTTGAGAGATAAAAATAGATATGGAAAGTATATAAAGTGATTGATTGATTGAGTACTTTATTTATGTAGATTACAATATATACTGGCTTATACACTTATATACAATAGCTTACAATACAGCAAAATTATAGATGACTTTACAGAATATAAACTAAGAATAGTATATTTCGCACTTAGAGCAGAAAATGAGATTTTTCCGGCTCGAAATCGGTTTTTGAAGTCCGAGGCCGTAGGCCGAGGACTAGAAAAGATTGAGAGCTGGAAAAACATTTTTGCCCATGGTGCGAACGATAATTTTCGCCACACTACAGGTATTGCTGACAAAATAAATAAAGAATACAAAATAATGAATACTCGTTATTGTACCTATCTCTTGATTTCAGTGGTAGAAGATTTGCAGTAAGGATTTCAGATTCTTTTAAAATTTCATTTGGAATATCACGGGCGTCGTCATCTTCAAGAATTTTTGGATATTTGGAATGCGCTAATCAACAATAAATAAATGAATAAAAATGGTTGCGAAGCAAATGCTGAATTTGTTTGATTCGAAATTCGAACTGAAATAATGGTGACTTCATATGAAGAAAGTTGACACTCGCCCGATCTAGTGGATGACCTATTAACTACGGACTTCCATGTTAGCGGCTGGAAAGAGTACGTTTTCCGGCCTAGGCCGGAAAGAAACCTGTTTCTTACGTCAGACGAGAGTCGTCTGTGAACAATGTCTTTCGGATCTACGTAGGGACTGGAAAACAGCTGCTTTCTGTGCAGTGTGGCAAAAAATAATTATTGAGCTGTATATGATATGAGAAAAAATCAATTTGTAATAACTATAGATAAAATAGATAATATTGTTATGCATCTACATAAATTGGCGGAGCTTTGGACGTATCAATTATTGGTCCATTCTTCGGATAGAATATTCGAAGTATCCTTCCCACTAACACTCTACCAACCTAGAGACGGAGAGAAACATGGAGCAAGCTAACAAAAGATAATATTAATCGAGAAAATGTTCAAAATAATTGAAGATTTATTATAACTAGAATGGAAGAGAATCTGACAAATTCAGTATTATTAATCGAAAAAATCTTTAAAATTGAAAAAATTAAAGATAGATTATAACGAGGATGGAAAAGATTAAATAGGAAAAAAGAAAAACGCCACTGAAAGGATTAATGAGAAGAGATAGAAAAATAGGAAGAAACGAAGGTGGAAGCAACAAAGAAGCAATGGATGAAAAGAGAAAAAATGGAAAAGAATAAGGGCATCGAGCCCAGGAGTATAAGCCGATCACCTGTGGGAAAATTCACACAGCTCCTCTTACGTTTTCAATTCGATTCATAAAAAATTCTATCAATATCAGGCTGCAAAGCTCTTCTACCCACCTTACCACTCCTCTTCATACCCCTTCTCAGCACTCTCTCTTTCTCTATCCTTCACTCACGCACTCTCTCTCTCTGATACACACACTCTCTCACCGACTCTTGCTCCTTCACACTCTCTCTCTCCTCCATTCTCTCCGATCATAAGTCAACAAAATTTCTCATCTCTTTCTCACTCAATCACTCACTCACACTCTCTTTCTCTATCCTTCACTCACACACTCTCTCTCTATCTCTGATACACACACTCTCTCCCGACTTTTGCACTCTCTCACTAATTACTTTATTATTTTTCTGTTTTTTTTTCTCAAATATTCATATTAATTGAAACTTTTACAATATTTCCACTAATAAATAAATCCTTAGTTAAATTAATGAAATTAACGTTTTGGTAGAGAGTTAGTGGGAAGGATATCTTTAATATTCTTTCCGAAGAATGGACATTGATGTGTCCAAAGCTCCGCCAATTCATGTAGATGCATCACAATATAATTATCTATAGTTATTTTATTACAAATTGCTTTTTTCATAACATATACAGTTCAATAATTATTTTCTTAGTCTATATTATGTATAGACAGGAATGGGCGTATAGACCAAGAGGTACTCAATCGGGTCAAAAAAGCAAACCAGGTGTACTACTCAATATGTAATTCCATTGTGGGCAAGAGAGAAGTAGGTAAACGCACAAAATTGCAAATTTTTAAAACTGTGTTTTCTGCCCACAATGATGTATGGATCGGAAAGTTGGGTATCACTGGACAAGCATATGAGCAGGGTAACAGCGGCAGAGATGAGGTACCTGAGGAGAATTGTAGGCAAGAGTAGGAGGGACCGAGTACGGAATGAGACAGTCAGAGGGGAGCTGGGAGTGAAGCCTGCAAGAGATAAAATAGAGGAAAAACAGCTCAGATGGCTAGGGCACGCAGGAAGAGCAGGGGAGGAAAGCCAAATTAAGAAATTTTTCGAGGCCAAACCTGAAGGGAGAAGGCCAGAGGCAGACCTAGAGTGGGCTATAAGGAATATATGGAGAGACTGGGTATGGCAAGGGAAAGCGATGGCAGGAAATGAGGAATATGTGGGAGGACCGAGTGGTGTGGAGGAGATGGACCGAGGCTTAAAAACCACCCGACGCTGAAAGGCAGAAGGGTTAGGAAAAGAAGAAGAAGAAGTCTATATTATGTAAATTCATCTATAATTTTGCTGTATTGTAAGCTATTGTATATAAGTGTATAAGCCAGTATATATTGTAATCTACATAAAAAAGTACTCAATCAATCAATCAATCAATTCTCTCTCACACTATCTCTCTCCTCCATTTTTTACGGTTAATTGCTGAAGGGGAGGGAACCTTGATACCCTCTCTGAGAATGTACTTCTTAAGGTCCAAACTTCACCGTTTCATGTGAAAACATTACAGTAGTACTTTAACTTTTGCATTTTTCATAATTTTTCTTGCTCAATATTATTGTAGAACTCATTAGTTTAATATGAGTTTAATATTTACCATGTTATTTAACCGGTACTGGTATTTATTTTTAATGCTAGAACGTAAGTTGAATTATGTTTTGTTAAACACATGAAAAAAGGAATCTGAATCTGAATCTGAATCCGCTATCCTCTCCAATCATAAGACATCACAATCTCTATCTCTTCCCACTCAATCACTCACTCACACTCTCGCTCTCTCTCACTCTCTCTCTCTCTCTGATACACACACTCCCTCCCTGACTCGCTCACTCTCTCACTCTCTGATACACACACTCTCACTCCGACTCATGCTCACACTCTCTCTCTCCTTCATTCTCTCCCATCATAAGTTATCAAAATTTCTCATCTCTTTCTCACTGAATCACTCAATCGCACTCCCTCTCTCTCTCTCTCTTTCTCTCTGATACACACAGTTTCTCCCTGACACGCTCTCTCACTCTCACTCTCTCTCTATCATTGATACACACACACTTTCTCTCTCACTCGCTCTCTCTGTCACTCTCTCCGAATAAGACATCATTCTTCACAATCTTGGACCTCAAGGGTAAAGAAAGGGAGGAGCTCTACCCTCTTATTCATACCCACTCCACCCTTATTCATACCGTCTACCCTCAACAAAAAACCCACCGAATATAGATTGCACCTTTACAGGGTTGCAAAAGTATTGACGGCTGTATGGGGTGTTAAAAGTTTACATACTCTGTACGAAAGTGTAACAGCTGAGTGGAGAGAATTTGGTGAGGAAGAAGAAGAAAAAGATGGTGTAGAAGAAGAAGACGGAAGAAGAAGAAAAAGAAAAAGATTGATTGATTGATTGAGTACTTTATTTATGTAGATTACAATATACTGGCTTATACAATTATATACAATAGCTTACAATACAGCAAAATTATAGATGAATTTACATAATATAAACTAAGAAAATAATTATTGAACTGTATATGATATGAAAAAGTAATTTGTAATATAATAGCTATAGATATTATATTGTTATGCATCTACATAAATTGGCGGAGCTTTGGACATATCAATGTCCATTCTTCGGAAAGAATATTAAAATATCCTCCCCACTAACTCTCTACCAAAAACGTTAATTTAATTAATTAAACTAAGGATTTATTATTAATGGAAATATTGTAAAAGTTTCAATAATATAAATATTTAAGAGAAGAGAAAACATAAAATTGATAGAGTAAAATAATTATATAGGTAGATAAGATCAAATTATTGATTAATAAAATGAAGTAGGCTGAAAGTAGATCAGGGTAATCAACTCTAAGTAATATACAGCAGTAGCAGGGATAATTAAAATAACATGAGTTTATATAATATATATACAATTCATTCTATAACAGGTTAAAGGTTTGTATTTGTGGGATGGGTGGGGGATGGTTGTCATGTGATCGTTCTAGGGCCACACAGTTTCAGTCATTTGTTCCAAAAGATGTTTTTTAAAGTCAGGATGAAGCTCGCTCGGCTCTCGATGGACCTGATAGAAACAGGAAGTGCATTCCATGCACGACAGGCACTGATAAGAAGGATTTTGTGAAAACATTACAGTAGTACCTTAACTTTTCCATTTTTCATCATTTTTCTTGCTCAATATTATTGTAGAACTTACAGATCTTATTAGTTTAATATGATTCACCATGTTATTTAAACCGGTACTGGTATTTATTTTTAATTCTAGAACGTAAGTTGAATTATGTTTTGTTAAACACATAAATAACGGAATCTGAATCTGAATCTGAATCCGCTATCATCTCGAATCATAAGACATCACAATCTCTATCTCTTCCCACTCAATCACTCACTCACACACACACACACACACACTCTCTCTCTCTCTTTACTTTATCAATTTACTTTATTTTTTTTACTTTTATATATTTTGTTATTTTTTTTTACTTTTACTTTTATATATTTTTACTATATCAATTTTCTGTTTTTTCTCTTCATATTGACTAAAACCTTTACAATATTTCCATTAATAAATAAATCCTTAGTTAAAATAATGGAAATAACGTTTTGGTAGAGAGTTAGTGGGGAGTATATTTTTAATATTCTTTCCGAAGAACGAACATTGATATGTCCAAAGCTCCGCCAATTTATGTAGATGCATTACAATATAATTATCTATAGTTATTATATTACAAATTACTTTTTCATATCATATACAGATCAATAATTATTTTCTTAGTCTATATTATGTAAATTCATCTATAATTTTGCTGTATTGTAAGCTATTGTATATAAGTGTATAAGACAGTATATATTGTAATCTACATAAATTAAGTACTTAATCAATCAATCAATCAATCTCTCTCTCTCTGATACACACACTCTCACCCGACTCTTGCTCACACTCACTCTCTCCTTCATTCTCTCCCATCATAAGTCATCAAAATTTCTCATCTCTTCTCACTGAATCACTCACTCGCACTCCTCACTCTCTCTCTCACTCTCTCTCTCTCTGATACACACAGTTTCTCCCTGACACGCTCTCTCGCTCTCACTCTCTCTATCATTGATACACACACACTTTCTCTCTCACTCGCTCTCTCTGGCCCTCTCCTCCGAATAAGACATCATTCTTCACAATCTTGGACCTCAAGGGTAAAGAAAGGGAGGAGCTCTACCTCTTTTTATACCCACTCCACCCTTATTCATACCGTCTACCCTCAACAAAAAACCACAGAATATAGATTGACCTTTACGTTTTGCAAAAGTATTGACGGCTGTATGGGGTGTTAAAAGTGTTACATACTCTGTACGAAAGTTTACAGCTGAGTGGAGAGAATTTTGGTGAGAAGGAGAAGAAAAAGATGTGTAGAAGAAGAAGACGAAGAAGAAGAAGACGGAAGAAGAAGAAAAAGATTGATGATTGATTGAGTACTTTATGTTATGTAGATTACAATATACTGGCTTATACAATTATATCAATAGCTTACATACAGCACAATTATAGATGAATTTCCCTAATTTAACTAATAAAATAATTATGAACTGTCATATGATATGAAAAAGTATTTTGTAATATAATAGCTATAGATATTGATATTGTTATGCATCTACATAATTGGCGGAGCTTTGACATTCTTCGAGAAGAATATTAAAAAATTATCCTCCCCCACAACATCCTACCAAAACGTTAATTTAATTAATTAAACTAAGGATTTATTTATTAATGGAAATATTGTAAAAGTTTCATTATATACATATTTAAGAGAAGAAAACATAAAATTGATCGAGTAAAATATTATAATAGGTAGTGTGAGCTCTTCCTGGGGGAGTCACTCTCACCTCCAAGGATAGGACAACACACGTAGATGATGTAATGCTGTATTAATGCCTCACGTTGGGCCGCAAATCATGTGGTGCGTTTTTTAACGGCTTCACACATGTAGGGTGAATCTTGTACTGAGTCCATGGTGTAGTGCTATAAATTTTGCAATGCGTGTGTGGACGCTGAGTGAACACCAGACTGATTGATTCACTACAAGATTCAATACAATTGTCGGAATCGCGGGAGGCCTAAACGCTCGCTCACCTTGATTCTTCTAATGACAAATTGTATATGATGAAATTTTTATAAGCAGTGTAGCGATCGCTAAACACTGAATACGGATACCTAAAATTATTACCTGTGAAGAATGAGCATACAAAATCATACAGGTCGAGCAAAAATCCCGATGTAGATAATTTACGGGACTGCGTCTCTAATAAGTTCTGAAGATTAAAATACGGTATTTGAACCCAATATCGTTCAGAATATACTTCGAGAACAGAGTCTTGTCGGGTTTTAAGCTCTATTGTAGGAATTTATATGATCTATGGCTGCCTCTGCTGTACAATTGATGAGTTCGCTCCAAATTCGAGGTAGGTAACAGATAAAAGCTGATATATGAGCAGTAAGGACAAAGAATAAATATCTCGATCTGACCCCACTCGCTACATCCACTTAGACCTGTTCCAATATCCAGCTTGATTCAATTATTCCAATGATCGTATTCTCGGTTCTTGATGATATAGAACGTATCAGACACAATAATTGACAGGCTTAAGAAATAATCGAACTCAGAAAGCGAATTAACAAAACTGAAATATATTACAATAAAATATGTAATCATACAGTGCAGGTTCAGAATTTGATTTACAGGTTGATAATAATTTAGCATTAATAGAATAGTTAAAATTTTCTTGTGCTTGCATGATACCATGCGTGATTCAACAGAATTTTACAATTGATAAAATTAACAGTTTGAAAAAATAGTGAAAAATGAATTATAGAAATATTTTTTAAAATGTTCGGGGTCGTGGTTCAGGCAGCGGAGGATAGTTAATCAACTACAAATTCTTATAAATTAATATGAATAAATTCTAGACTCTTAATGCTAAAAGCGCTTGTCGGCGTGGCCAATAATTTAACGAAGAAAAATTTATGTTTTCTGCACTGAAATATTTTCGAAGCGTAGATTGGGGCCCCTTTTAAAACTTATAACTCACGTGAATTTCCTTGGCGGTCGTGGTTTTCTTCTTTAGATCAAAAATCGTTTGATCGGCGGCAATCCAGGCTTCGGTTTCAGCACGTGGGGAATTTTAATTTAAATATCTCCTTCACCGAATTAATTAAGGGATAATTTACTTTAAGCTTTTAAATTTATCGATTGATGAAACAGAAATTTACAAATAACAAATAAATTGGCCTAAAATATCGGCTCACAAATAGAACATTTAAAATCGAACAAGAAATTTTCACAATAGGTCTTTGGTAACTATAAAAAGAGATCTACACGGTAAGGATTTCAAAAGGGAAGTGCTTCTTTTTCTCTAAGCTTTTAGGCTAGACCTTGCTTCTCAGAATCTCAATGTAATAATTTGCATAAAAATTTGCCATTGGTAGAACGCTTGTGACGTAAACATGACGTCAGTGGCAAGTAGTAGAATACAATTCCTTTAATTACAATAATAATTTAATTTAGGTAATTCTTAAAACTGCTTAATCTTCTAGACATAGTTCCTCTCATACAATGTACATGTGCTAGCGTAAATGATAAGGCAGGGTTGGTGTCTGATAATAGATTAACATGTGTTGCTTTCAAACGATCACCGTCTTGGTGCTATTTCTATGCACTGTGATTGGCTTAGACCTGCCAAAGAGATTTAATTACCATGTGGTTCAGTTGAATTAAATCATTAATAATTAATATTCTTGTACAATTTTTATTAGGTTTGAGATTGTTATAATTAATTTCTGCCATTTTATCAATAATATAATTTCATGCTATGACCTATTTAGTTACAATAAGACCTGACATATAATATATTTCTTAAATAATAAATAATTTCAACGATAACACATACATTTTATTTTTTTATTTGAAATTCTTGATCCTTTATTGATAGTTTTTAATTTTTAGAGATGATATTTACCTTGCATGAAAACCGGCATGACATTTGACAATACTTTGAATCAGTCAGCTGCGTTCGAACTGTTTTAAAACATCTGATCGATAGTAAACAAGTGTAACCTCAAAATCAGTGAGCGATTCATAAATAATTGTGCTTTATTTGCAAAATAATTATAATTTTATGAATAATTTTCCTAGAAAAATATTCAGTACAGAACGGTACTCTTATCAATATACAGTTATTGATAAGTAAGCTTTATCGCTCGGTCGCTAACTATTCCTTTAGCAAATTCTTTCATTTTAAAAGGTAATCACAATTTTTCTCTCTTTTCATGAGATCTATTTGAAAGATTCATCACACAAAGCCCCCAGGATATTTTAAATAGGTAATTGGGAGACGAGTCGAAACAATGACTATTTGAAAAATCCGATATTGTGATGAATACACTATTTCATCTCCTTACTTCTACGAAAACTCAACACTTAACACTAAAAACAATATATCGTGCACTTTGGCTACGAGAAAATAAAATTGATTGTTCCTTCCATTGGATACAATCGAAATACAATAATTAATGAGGTCTCTTTGGATCCTTCATTAAAACAACTCCACAACTTCCATTCACGGGTGGCTTATGAGCAGACCCATAACTATAACAAATATACAAAATTTCACATATTACTTCTTAAGATTTGAATAGTATTTGCAACAAATATAGACTTTCATCATTTTTTCATAGTTATTACAGGTTTCGACTCTTTGGTTTGGCTTTTACATAAATTGGGTGAGAGTGTGATTTTACTTCGGTGACTTGACAATCGTCTACCGTTTGACTCGAGCAATTCCTATTTGCGCTTAGTACGTTGCGTACAAACAGGGTTACACTTGAAATGGCTTTTTTGATTTTATCAATGTTGGTTACAAATATTAAGTCTTACATTTATCAATTTGAATTACAATTCATGATCTTTTGATGCAACAGTATAAATTTCACATTGAAGGTAAGAATTTCATTTTCTTTGGAGTTTTTTTAGAGATACATTCATATAACACAGAACATGCGCATTTCGTGCAAATTAACATAAATATATATTTTTGGTTGCGTTTTTTTATTATAATTCCACATTAAATAATAGGTTCAATAATTAAATAACGATATTGCTTTGATTCTATAACATTGACTCTAGGATTTCGTACACATTGGTTGGTGGGACGAAGAAAATTATCGAACAGGCGTTGTTTCTGAATAGATTTTTTCTATCGATTCTGTATTTCAAGGTTAGATTTACACATTTTTTCAAATAAACTTTGTTTATTTTCTTTCCTCCTATTCACTACTAATTCATGTTATTTCTAATTTATAAATATTTTCTGTGGATAATAAATTCTTGTTTCTTTTTTTCAGTTGTGCGGATTGTACCAGGCGATTGTTTCGTGATGACTGTAACATGAGCGGATGGCTTGATTAGGTTGGTAAATTTTTAAAGTTGTTTTCAGTTTTTATTTCTTGATTAAAGTTGATTTCAATTCTTCATTTGAAGTGGATTGTTAATATTTCCTCATTAGCTGAGATGCGGCGAAGTTGGTATGTTATGGATTAGGTTGTAGGCTGCAGTAGAAAGATGCAGTCTGCAAAGTAAGGATTCATGGGTAGGCTGGGATTATGAAGAAGTTGATGATTGATGTAATTCACAATGTAGCTTCCGTTAATTAAAATTATTCTTTCTCAAGCCCCCATCTAAATTTGATTCCGTGTTATTTCAAGTCCATTCCGATTTGGACATCTTTGTTTATCAAGCTTTGTTTAAAACGAATGTGCCTACGAAGTAGGTAGATCTCTTCAGCCAGTGTTGTTCTTCCTTGTTGACCGGTAACATGCAGTTTGATATCCTTAAACCTTACATGCCGGTGGTGTCTGTGTGTTTTTTCAAATAATCCTTTTCTTTTCTGCATGGTGGTGTACAGTTGGCTTGATTTTAACCGGACATGACTGCGGTGTGAATAGATTCTTCTTAATATTGTTTTCCTTTTTTCTTGCATGCTGGTAAAAGATTTGATGTAGGATTTCAGCCTAACATGACGGCGGTGTAGATAGGTTCTTCTTGAGACGATTTTTCTTTTTTCTTGAATTGTTTTGCTGCTTGTGTATGGTTTTGATTTCATGCGGATTTTAATTGTTCCAATGTTGTTTTCTGATTGTTTTTGATGGATACTGATTTGATGTGTTGCAGGTGCTGTCCTCTGTGGATGGGAGATGTGGGCGGTCGGCGGTCCAGGCTGCTCTTCCACTCGGCGGGTGGTGTCGTCCGGCTCCTCTCCGGCGTTCTGCAGGGTGCGGTGCGACCTCATCTTGACATTCTCGGTGGTTGTTTTCCATACTGTGGTCACGTTCGCTTGCCTGTTTTTTGACCTCTCCTTCGAGTATTTGCTTCGCATGTATGGGCTCGATCATTGTCCAATATTGATTCTAATTGTCTGACTTTTCTCTCCTCGATTTGCTGTCCAACATCCGCCTTCTTTCGCTGCTTCCTTCAGTGTTGATCCAGTTTCTCAAACCTTGTTCACTTGTTTTCCCTCCACTGTTGGATTTCCTTCTTTAATTCTTCTTTGCTTGTTTGTTTTCTTTAATTATCTCTTCTCTTGCTTGTTTGTTTTCTTAATTATTTCTTCTTTGCTTGTTGTTTTCTTTAATTATTTCTTCTATTGCTTGTTGACCTTAACCTCCTTTCGAGTATTTTATTTCCGCGTGCGGGGCTCATCTCTAGCACAGGAAGGGTGGGTATGTGGTCCTCAGTCGGCGGCAATGGTTCTATGATATGAGATGCGGGCGTCCGGACCTCTGGAACGGCAATGCATGGGCGTTTATCCCGCGCGAACTCCTCCATCTCCGACATCGCTGATGTGGCCTCCAGGATGCGGTGTGGTTCTTCCATAATTTATCGGATGATATAAAGATAAAAGTGTGTTGAAACGACCGCAAATATGTGAACGGTTATATGAAACGATTATAAGTGAATGATCAGAAATTGAAATAGTGTGAAAAATTGTTCAATGAAGAAATACAAAAGTGTGATTCAATAATATGTTCAGTGATGAAGTGAATCAAATTAGCAATATCGTTAACATAAAATGATAACATAAAGGATACAATATGGATAATGCGATGACAAAGGTACGCCTCTTACAATTTATTATTTATTATATAAATATTTTACTCTTATAAGTTCTCGCCGCAATTCTATATAGGGCTAGTATTCTTCGCAAAATTTTATAAAAAGCAGCATGTTCTGCTTGAATTATTCCGCAATATATCCGTGATTTAATTTTACTTCCCTCTTTATGCTTTAAAAATTTAAAAAAATGTAAATAACTTCAATCCTCTTTTCTGTAAATTTTTATAAATGTTTCAATATAGATCTAATATTCTTCAAATAATATGACCTTTCTTATGGTATTTCTTAAACCTATGACTTATAGTATGACCAATTTTCGAATAACACGATAATAAAATTCTGAGTTCGATTTTTCTCTAAAATTCATCAATCGATAAATTTCTTTTCCGTTCAAAAATTGGGTATGGTACTTCTTGTTATTTTATATACAGTGAACAGTTAATATTAAATCGAAAAATTCACAACCATGAATTTTTCAAAAAATTTTCCGTTGTCAGCGCTATAGTATACTGAGCAACTAAATAATCCTCGTAGTCGATTATCCACCTCTTCAATGCCTATCACTGTTGGCGCCAATCATGTGGAGCGCTTCCTGGGGGAGTCACTCTCACCTCCAAGGATAGGACAACACACGTAGATGATGTAATGCTGTATTTAAATGCCTCACGTTGGGCCGGCAAATCATGTGGTGCGTTTTTTAACGGCTTCCACATGTAGGGTGAATCTTGTACTGAGTCAATGGTGTAGCGGCTATAAATTTTGCAATGCGTGTGTGGACGCTGAGTGAACACCAGACTGATTGATTCACTACAAGATTCATACAATTGTCGGAATCGCGGGAGGCCTAAACGCGCTCACCCTTGATTCTTCTAATGACAAATTGTATAATGATGAAATTTTTATAAGCAGTGTAGCGATCGCTAAACACTGAATACGGATACCTTAAAATTATTACCTGTGAAGAATGAGCATACAAAATCATACAGGTCGAGCAAAAATCCCGATGTAGATAATTTACGGGACTGCGTCTCTAATAAGTTCTGAAGGATTAAAAATACGGTATTTGAACCAATATCGTTCAGAATATACTTCGAGAACAGAGTCTTGTCGGGTTTTAAGCTCTATTGTAGGAATTTATATGATCTATGGCTGCCTCTGCTGTACAATTGATGAGTTCGCTCCAAAGTCGAGGTAGGTAACAGATAAAAGCTGATATATGAGCAGGTAAGGACAAAGAATAAATATATCGATCTGACCCCACTCGCTACATCCACTTAGACCTGTTCCAATATCCAGCTTGATTCAATTATTCCAATGATCGTATTCGATCGGTTCTTGATGATATAGAACGTATCAGACACAATAATTGACAGGCTTAAGAAATAATCGACTCAGAAAGCGAATTAACAAAACTGAAATATATTACAATAAAATATGTAATCATACAGTGCAGATTCAGAATTTGATTTACAGGTTGATAATATTTAGCATTAATAGAATAGTTAAAAATTTTCTTGTGCTTGCATGATACCATGCGTGATTCAACAGAATTTTACAATTGATAAAATTAACAGTTTGAAAAAATAGTGAAAAATGAATTATAGAAAATATTTTTTAAATGTTCGGGGTCGTGGTTCAGGCAGCGGAGGATAGTTAATCAACTACAATTCTTATAAATTTAATATGAATAAATTCTAGATTCTTACTTAAATGCTAAAGCGCTTGTCGGCGTGGCCAATAATTTAACGAAGAAAAATTTATGTTTTTCTGCACTGAAATATTTTCGAAGCGTAGATTGGGGCCCCTTTTAAAACTTATAACTCACGTGAATTTCCTTGGCGGTCGTGTTTTCTTCTTTAGATCAAAAATCGTTTGATCGGCGGCAATCCAGGCTTCGGTTTCAGCACGTGGGGAATTTTAATTTAAATATCTCCTTCACCGAATTAATTAAGGGATAATTTACTTTAAGCTTTTAAAATTATCGATTGATGAAACAGAAATTTACGAATAACAAATAAATTGGCCTAAAATATCGGCTCACAAATAGAACATTTAAAATCGAACAAGAAATTTTCACAAATAGGTCTTTGGTAACTATAAAAAGAGATCTACACGGTAAGGATTTCAAAAGGGAAGTGCTGTTCTTTTCTCTAAGCTTTTAGGCTAGACCTTGCTTCTCAGAATCTCAATGTAATAATTTGCATAAAAATTTGCCTTGGTAGAACGCTTGTGACGTAAACATGACGTCAGTGGCAAGTAGTAGAATACAATTCTTTAATTACAATAAATTTAATTTAGGTAATTCTTAAAACTGCTTAATCTTCTAGACATAGTTCCTCTCATACAATGTACATGTGCTAACGTAAATGATAAGGCAGGGTTGGTGTCTGATAATAATTAACATGTGTTGCTTTCAACGATCACCTTCTTGGTGCTATTCTATGCACTGTGATTGGCTTAGACCTGCCAAAGAGATTTAATTACCATGTGGTTCAGTTGAATTAAATCATTAATAAATTAATATTCTTGTACAATTTTTATTAGGTTTGAGATTGTTATAATCAATTTCTGCCATTTTATCAATAATATAATTTCATGCTATGACCTATTTAGTTACAATAAGACCTGACATATAATATAATTCTTAAATAATAAGTAATTTCAACGATAACACATACATTTTATTTTTTTATTTGAAATTCTTGATCCTTTATTGATAGTTTTGATTTTTAAGATGATATTTTACCTTGCATGAAAACCGGCATGACATTTGACAATACTTCGAATCAGTCAGCTGCGTTCGAACTGTTTTAAAAACATCTGATCGATAGTAAACAAGTGTAACCTCAAAATCAGTGAGCGATTCATAAATAATTTGTGCTTTATTTGCAAAATAATTATAATTTTATTGAATAATTTTCCTAAAAAATATTCAGTACAGAACGGTACTCTTATCAAATATACAGTTATTGATAAGTAGCTTTATCGCTCGGTCGCTAACTATTCCTTTAGCAAATTCTTTCATTTTAAAAGGTAATCACAATTTTTTCTCTCTTTTCATGAGATCTATTTGAAAGATTCATCACAGTAGATAAGATCAAATATTATTGATTAATAAAATGAAGTAGGCTGAAAGTAGATCAGGGTAATCAACTCTAAGTAATATACAGCAGTAGCAGTGGATAATTAAAATAACATGAGTTTATATAATATATATACAATTCATTCTATAACAGGTTAAGGTTTGTATTTGTGGGATGGGTGGGGGATGGTTGTCATGTGATCGTTCTATGGCCGGACAGTTTCAGTCATTGTTCCAAAAGATGTTTTTTTAAAGTCAGGATGAAGCTCGCTCGGCTCTCGATGGACCTGATAGAAACAGGAAGTGCATTCCATGCACGACAGGCACTGACTAAGAAGGATTTTGTGAAAATAGTAGTTCGATGATTGGGTATCCTTAAAGAACTTTCTCCGGTTCTAGTATGTGAAGCATCTATCCTCCTACCTTCAGAGACAAATTTGAAATCATCTTTAAAATAGTTCGGATTACCGTATTTCAAGATATCTCTAACAAGCTTGACTATTCGAAGAATAAAGAAAAAGAAGAAGAAGAAGAAGAAGAAGAAGAAGAAGAAGAAGAAGAAGAAGAAGAAGAAGAAGAAGAAGAAGAAGAAGAAGAAGGCGGAATAAGAAGAAAAAGAAGAACAACAACAAGAAAAAGAAAGAAAAGAATAAGCAAAAAAAAAAGAAGATGAAGAAAGAGAAAAGCTAGTGAGGGATACCGCTATCTGCTTTGTCGAATGATAGACAAGGATAGCAACACCAACGTTAATCAAATACTGCCATTATAACGTGGACCTCACCACGCAGTAATCGAAATGAACGTGATTTGAACTCCATGTACCACGCTTTCTGAGGAATCTAGATCGATTTAGAGGGAACTATCTCTTCAAATGAGATATATATTGATAGATTTGAATCCTAGACTAACTAGATACAGTTCATCTATGATTTGAATGCATGAAGCAGCATATCAATCGTGGGCTCAATTTGAGGTCACTTGTTCGCACTTATAAGCAGTCATAGGTACGTGTCACACTTATTTATGAATGAACACAAATGAATCATTCATTCATTGATTGAAAGCAGCCAAGTAGAGGCATCTTCACAGCAGCCAAGGCGGGGGTCACTATAATCAGGTCCAAGTTATAATGGCAGTGGAGAAAGATTGATTGATTGATTGATTGATTGATTGAGTACTTTATTTATGTAGATTACAATATATACTGGCTTATACACTTATATACAATAGCTTACAATACAGCAAAATTATAGATGAATTTACATAATATAGACTAAGAAAATAATTATTGAACTGTATATGATATGAAAAAGCAATTTGTAATATAATAACTATAGATAATAATTATATTGTTATGCATCTACATAAATTGGCGGAGCTTTGGACATATCAATGTCCATTCTTCGGAAAGAATATTAAAAATATCCTCCCCACTAACTCTCTACCAAAAGATAGGAGAACAACGTTGACGAACCTCTGTCTTGTCAATGCCGTCTATAGACGGTAGCTGATACAGGTTTATTGATGTAATATTAACTGTTCAGTCTTGTTTAAAATAATCAATTATATTTTACTAGCCGACTGGCTCGCTTCGCTCGCCATATCCGTCTAGCCAGACTGGACCCCCGACTGGATCGTTCAAAAATGAGATCAGCGGGCCCGCTTCGCTCGCCTGCATGTAGACCTCAGCCGAACCTCTGTACCGAATTTGAACGTATTATGTCAATTTGATCTCGATAAACACCTGTTACTATATCGGCGTATCTTTGGCGAACCAAATTCTTCCACCTCAGCTAAACCAGTGTACTGAATTTTTTTTAATATATTTCCATAAATTATTGAAAAAGGTTAGGCAACGCAGAAAAGCTGAGAAAACGCTAATTTTGGGCGTATCTTTGGCGTCATTTCAAATTCCTTCTAACACAACACTATTGCACCCCAGCTGAGCTTCTGTAGTGAATTTGAACATTTTCTGTTTATTTGTTCTCGATAAAGCTGAGAAAACGCAGATTTTGGGCGTATCTTTGGAAATTTTTCCAAATCCGTTCGTATTGCGCCTCTAAAGGGCCAACTGAACACACCTACCAAATTTGAAATGTTATGTCATATTATTTTTGTCATATGTTAGGACGATCCAGTCGGGGGTCCAGACTAAACGTCTGGCTAAACGGATATGGCGAGCGAAGCGAGCATGATGACTAGTAATATAATATTCCCAGGAATAGCTCTAGCTCTGATTGAAGTAGCAGTACCCAATAAATTTTTCCGCGATAAATCAGGACCTCCAAAATAGGTATTTAGGAGGTACTGGATAAATTGGTATTTAGGAGGTCCTGGATAAATGCATTTCAATCTTCAACTTGGTGCCAACCTAAAAAAGTCAACTCAACTTAATGCCAACCTGACAAAATTTTAAATTTAGTTACCAGAACAACTCTTCCTGTTTCGAAGAGGTACTCTCTCTGGATTATAGTTCTATATTAACATATGGTATGGATATTTCAATTATAATTTTAAGATATTGGAATAAGAAGAATATACATGCTAAAAGACGAACTTTAAACCCTTAAAAACAACCCTTAGAGTTAAAATATCACTAAAAGATTTCTTAGTGCGCCTCTAAAGGGCCAACTGCACATACCTACCAAATTTGAACGTTTTTGGTCCGGTAGATTTTTAGTTCTGCGAGTGAGTGAGTCAGTCAGTCAGTCAGTGAGTGGGTGCCATTTCGCTTTTATATATATATATATATATATATATATATATATATATATATATAGATATATATATATATATAGATTAAGCAATAGATTATATCTTTCAATAATTTCATAATGAATTTTCATAATTAAAATGAGATATTTGTTAATTCTACATTGTTAAAAGACGATCTGGCGACAGAACAAAGTGAGACAGAGATAGCGCAATCCGTTTTGTTGAATGATAGACAAGGATAGCAATACCATTGCTAATCAAACACTGCCATTATAACGAGGAGGTCACTATATCACATCTGGTAGCCTAGAATCGGATCTCATTAGGCCTCCATTTTACATGCTCGAACAAGCTCTAATGGAGCATTGTGATTGGCTGATGATGGTTGGCGAACGTGAGCTCTGATTGGTCACTACGTGATGCTGAATTGACAAGTTGCATGACTTATATCACGTATATGATTCAACAGTTCACGTACATTTGAGTCTGGGACCTAGAATCTTAGTGGACTGAAGCTCAAATGTCCGTCATAGACCTTCAAATTCATTACATGGAATAATAATTGATTCCCGGGCTGACAAATAATTTTTTTATTGTAGCGCTAATCGAATTTCCATCTAGCTGTCAACCCTGTTGTCAATATTTGCAGTTGCAGAAGTCTTCGAGGTGATTTACAGGATTTAATTGGGATTTTCGTTTAATAATAATTAACTAGTAGTTCTGTGAACAGTAGACCTCACGCAGTTTTCTCATCCACTAGTATCTGCATGCATGCATTGCATCCCTTTTCAGCTGATTAATTATGAATAATTCTATAGTCTGATTAATCCTATCTTCAGAGTAAATGATATATATATATATATAATATATATATATATATATATATATATATATATATATATATATATAGTGATATCGGAGTATGGAGGAAATTCTTTTTCGTTTCATATTATCCTTGAAATGCAGAATTTCAAAAAACCTTGTCTATACATCGACGCGCAGGTGAAAAAGGAATATTCCTGCCAAATCTCATCGAATTCTATCAACGCGTTTGGCCGTAATACAGACAGACAAAACCAAATCGAGTTGGAACATAGACCTCACTACGTTCGGTCAATAATTTATTAATTTGACGAAATGTCGTCATCAATGAGAGCTAGTTGTGGGCGTGGCCTTGTACTAAGCACGGGATTGGTCGACAAACTCCATATCCCCATAGTAAATATTTTTCAATTTATTAATGCCTTATCAAGTGTAATTGAAAATTACATTTTTCATCTTTCTGATCAACCGAGATACAAAATTTTTAGTATAATGTTTATTTGGACTGTAAATTTTTGTGATCTTTATAAAAGTGTTTTCATAACCTCATTTGGAAAATTATCAAAATTAGGGAGAGGAACAGTTTTGGGTTTATCCTGTAGATTCTCTCCCATTATTTGATGTTGTGATTAAGGAATGTAATAAATGTAAATGTAAAGTAAACTGTATTCAAACTTATTACGATAAATTTTCCAATGATAGAGTGAACTGTATTCAAGTACATTACATTGAAGATTATACAAATTCATCCAGTCACACAAAAATCAATGTTCTAGAGAGTAATCCGTGAAATTAATATATAATTTCGGAGTCAAAATCGGACAAAATTTCTACCCAAATTTTGGAAAGAAACAGTTTTGGGCTTCAAGCCTGTGGTTCCTCCCCCAATCATTCACATAGTGAGGTCCACGTTATAATGGCAGTGTTTGATTAGCAATGGTATTGCTATCCTTGTCTATCATTCAACAAAGTGGATAGCGCTATCTCTTTCTCGCTTTGCTCTGTTGCCAGATCGTCTTTTAACAATGTAGAATTAACAAATATCTCATTTTAATTATGAAAATTCATTATGGAATTATTGAATAATATAATTTCTTGCTTAATAAAATATATATTTTTTTAAACGAGAATGAACGCAGTTAATTATTACATCAATAATCCTGTATCAGCTACCATCTGTAGAAGGCATTGACACGACAGAGGATCGGCAACGTTGTTCTCCTATCTACTCTAATGTCATTATAACATGGACCTCACTATATTCTCATGTATATCTATGAATGAGCAGATAAATGTATGTAATCTGAAGGACATTCAGCACATAAATACAGTGTTGAATTTTTGATATATTTAAATTTGGTTCAAAAACTGTTCAACTCTTTGTTTCTAGAAGTTATCTACTCATCTACATATTTGACCGAACGATGTGAGGTCTAAGATTCAAGCTTCTCACTGTCATTATAACGTGAACCTCACTACAGTTTAGAATGATATTGTATCTATCAATGTATAAATAACTACATATTTAATATTTTCACTTTTTGTGTAGTTGAGAAGTTGATATTCTGGTAATTATTCATATTGAATGAAAGAAATTGTCAGAGTATCAGAGATTGACAATGGTGTAATAACCGAAACCAGTCTTTCTAAGTATCAATAAATCTGTGGTTTTTTGACAATTTCTTAGTTTTATTCATTCAACATAATTTAATACTTTTCCTTTCCAAACCCCACACTGTGCTCAAATAAAAATCTCCAGTATAACAATAATAAACCGAAATACATTGTTGAAATAAAGAGATTTCATTGACAAAAACTCGAATCCATTTTCAATTAATGTGTAGCCACTGAATTGTTGCAATCAACTGACCACTCTTTTGGGCGAGATAAAAGATTGGATTATTCCATCAAGAGAATATCGCATCCCACATCGGCTAAGCTTTTAATTCATTTTTCGTTTGTTCAATTTGGCGAAAAATAATTAATCCAGATGAACAAATGTGATCAAAGCCTTTTGTTACAAGGCCTCTCATTGGTTGAAGGTTTTCTGCTTCTCTACATGACTTTTCCATCATTCAATTTGAGATTGTTCGGATATAAATGGTTCTTTAAAACATGAGTTTGTTAGAATATGAGATTGTTCTGATATAAATGGTACTTTATAACATATAGAAATGAATATTTATAATCTGTATAGTCATATTTAGATACAGTCTGTTACATGGGTTTAAAAGCTAAGTAATGTTTCAGAAGGTTTTTAATTGATGTATTAATTTCATGCTTTTAGGGCCGGCTTCCGAGCTCGGGATTTAGCTAAGTTCTAGACTTTAAACAGCTGGAGTCAGAAAATTGGATTTCTGAACCGGGGCATAGTCGTACTCCACGTTTAAACTAGTAGTTCTGTGAACAGTAGACCTCACGCAGTATTCTCATCCACAAGTACCTGATTGAAACTATAGACCTTATGGAAATACAGCAATAGACTGGCTTCTCCACACATCTGTGTAATCACTTGTCAGCTGATTTATGATGAATAATTCTATAGTCTGATTTTTACTCTAATATTGGCGTATGAAGGAGGCTATTTTTTCCTTTTATATTATCCTTGAAATGCTAAATTTCCAAAAACCTTGTATATACGTCAACGCGCAATAAAAAAAGGAACATACCTGTCAATTTCATGAAAATCGCCGTAATTACATATAAACACATATAAACATAGTCACATATAAACATTTAAACATAAGAGAAATTCCAAACCGTCGACTTGAATCTTTAGCTGCGTACACATATTCGCGCTTCCAACCCGCACCGAGCACGCTCCTCCCTCGTGCCGCCCTCGTACCGCCATCGTACCACCATCGAACCCACACACCCATCATGAACGTTACGGAAGATGTTAGATCTTCTCGCGTTCCCCGGTCGAACTACTGTGCTCCCGGTTGATCATCAATCGCTCTGCTGGAATGACGTTCGATTGCGGAGCAGAGCGAAAGTCTGTACGCACCATTAGACCTCACTTCGCTCGGTCAATTATATTTCGAAAAACTAAAAAATTGAACACAACATAAAATAAAGAGAAAATGGTGTAAATTTTCAGCTATATTTTGAATTATTTAAGAATGTTTAATTAAGTCAAGAAAAAACGTTTCAAAAGAAATAATATTATGATGATTACCATAAAAACTACGACCCAGAGTTCTAGGTTGGTATTCTAGGTAAATTGACTTAGACTATGCCCCGTTTCGGAAAGCCAATATTTTCTGACTCCAGCTGTTCAAAGTCTAGAACTTAGCTAAATCCCGAGCTCGGAAACCGGCCCTGTCTCAGAATAGCCTAGATTTTGTG
>NC_052516.1:13513754-13546256 GCF_014356525.2 Nilaparvata lugens
AATTGTAGTTCTGATTTATATATATTTAAATACATGAGAGAAGTCCAGAACCAATTTCTTCATGCAAAATTTCCTTGTGCTAGATACAGAGTGGCCCAAAAACATCGTATTTTCTACTCATTTTCCAGTTTTCGACCGAATTTCACTCATGATGCATGATTTTGAACCGGCTTGACGAGCTGAAAAGAATGTAGTTTAAAACGATGAGATCTGAGCATTGTGTCATAAGTTATGAGTGTTTGAAATTTTAATCCTTGAGGTGAAATGAAATGAAAAAATTCTTTATTAGGCGGAGTTAGGACTTTTAAGTCCTCTCTACCACTCAACCTCAGGTGTCCTTATGCGCGCCTCTCATCTAGGAAATACTGAAATGATGTGCATCTAACGGGTGATTCTCATAGAACATAATCTCATAGAGCTTATATCATTGTGCGAAATATCAATGTGACGAACATTTAGTTGATGATCATGGTTGAAGCTAAACAAAGGTGCTTTTCACAATACAAGGAGCATTGTTGTCAGGTGTACCTGGAAATCTATATGAGATAGAGCGCTCTACCTGATCTCAGATTGTAGAGCACAAAAATACGCCCAAAGGGATTTTGGATTATACATCTAAATGGTAACAATCGGAAGATATTGTTGATCAAAAACTAAAATTCATCAAAATTGATCTTTTTATTTAAATTTCACTCATTTTTGAAAAATCACAACTCAGTACTCATTAGAGATAGAGAGTTCCGAACGATGTCATTTTATTCAGAATTTTCTAAACTGAAAAAAAGGCGAGAGCAAATTTTTCTGTCCGATCACGAGATTTGGCATAAATAGCTGAAAACTGGAAAATGAACCGAAAATACGATGTTTTTGGTCCACTCTGTAAGTAGCACAAGGAAATTTTGCATAAAAAAATTGGTTCTGGTCTTCTCTCAACAACTTCTCTCGGTACAACATATAGAGGCTTACAGCTTTATGCCAAAACAAGCCTCATTGAAAATCAATTGTTTACACAAACTGAAACTAAATTAGTAAGAAAGAAAAAAACGAAAAATAGCAATAAAAATAGTTTGGAAGAAAGATTATAAATAGGAAATAACACAAGACACAATAGAAAATAGAATAAAGGCTAATTGAAAAAAGAGAATAGGTAGCAAGCCTATTTAAGAAGAAGAATTTGAATTTAAATTTTATGGTCTGAAAATTGATTAAGTATTTATAATTTAAGAGCTTGATAACATTGTTCACTAAAATTGCGCAAATTATCAGCGAATATATCTAGAATCGTATTCAAAGAATTGTACAATCTAACAGTTTTTTGTAAGAAGCAATTTGCATGATGTACAGTGTATATTCTATCAAAGCAAAAAACATATTTAATCTAGGTCTATTTAACGGAACAAAGATACTAAAGAGTTCGATAATATTCAGAATGTCTAAATGATTATTCAATATTTTAAATAGAACAACTAATGATACGAAATCCCGCCTGTTCTTCAACGACATAATTTGAAAACTGACTCTCAGACACCTCATAGAAAAGTCATACGGGCATGAATGTCCATACTTCTTGTAATACATGAATCTGAGGAATTTATTTGTATGCGTTCGATACTACTAATATATATCTCTTGATAAGGACTCCAAACAACTGCACAATACTCAAGTCTACTTCTCACCAGGGCCAGATACAGCATGTTGATTAAATCAATGTCTGTGAAGTGTCAAAATAATGTATAAAAAAATCAGAACTACAATATATATTGCACGCACCAATGTATATAGTGACTGGACTATGATAGAATGTGTACCAACAATACTACAGAGGGAGATTCATTTCAAGCTGTCAGCATAGGTTGATTGTGGAGCATTGTCAGTTATAAGGGATGTTGATGATCCATGTTCCTCAACTCATTACTAGCGAATCTATATATATAAAAGCGAAATGGCACTCACTCACTGACTGACTGACTCACTCACTCACTCACTCACTCACTCGCATAACTAAAAATCTACCGGACCAAAACGTTCAAATTTGGTAGGTATGTTCAGTTGGCCCTTTAGAGGCGCACTAACAAATCTTTTGGCAATATTTTAACTCTAAGGGTTGTTTTTAAGGGTTTAAAGTTCGTCTTTTAGCATGTATATTCTTCTTCTCCCAATCTCTTAATTATAATTGAAATTTCCATATCATATGTTACTATAGAACTATAATCTAGATAGAGTACCTCTTCGAAACAGTTGTTAACTGGCAACTAAATTAATAATTTGTCAGGTTGGCATTAAGTTGAGTTGACTTTGTTAGGTTGGCACCAAGTTGAAGATTTAAATGCATTTATCGCAGAAAAATTGATTGGGCACTGCTACTTCAATCCTGGGAATATTATATTACTAGCCGTCAGGCTCGCTTCGCTCGCCATATCCGTTTAGCCAGACGTTGAGTCTGGACCCCCGACTGGATTGTTCTAACATATGATAAAAATGCAGGCGAGCGAAGCGAGCCTGCTGATCTCATTCTCGGACGATCCAGTCGGGGGTCCAGGCTAGACGGCTAGACGGATATGGCGAGCGAAGCGAGCCTGACGGCTAGTAGACTAATATTATAGTCTATGCTATTACAGTAATCAAAATTATTGAAGAACTTTGTTTTCAAATTTTTTACCATATTCCTAGCATTATTTTTATTTATATTGTTTCATATTCACGGTTTAAGAACGCACTGAAGAAAACAATCGGACTACGGTGCCTTTGCTAGAAGGCAAAAGAAAGCACTTAGATTTATATTTGGTATGAAATACATTGAATCTTGAAGAGGAATTTTTGTTGAACACGAAATTATAACCTTACCTTGTTTGTATATCTATTATAATTTAATCTCTGTTAAGAAAAATCTGTCTAATTTTAATAAAAATATCTCTGTACATTCACATTACACTAGACATAAGCATAGAGAAACAATAGCGTAAGTAGATATCCCATGGTATAGGACGTTTATGTCGCAACTGTTACGTTATCTCAAGCCGATAGTTCATGTAATTTTTTCCCATGGAGCTGTGTGACACTGGTAGTCTCTCATATTGTGCCGTTTATACACTCTCACCCCAACAAAACAGTAAAATTCGACAATAATCAACAGTAATCGGCTTGAGATAGCAGTAAAAGTTGCGACATAAACGCCCTATACCATGGGATATCTACGTACGCTATTGTTTCTTTATGACATAAGGATGATATAACCAGACCTACAGTTAGATTGACTGAAGCTCTGAAAAGTCAAAGGTATTTACAAATTCGCATGTTTAATCTACCACCAGATAATTTTAAGCAGTTACCATTGAAAACGTTTTGTATTGCTGTTGATAAATGGCTCAAGTCTGAAGCTTTCTATTCTGTTAATGAGTACCTTGAATATTTCAATGTGTATGTGTAAATTTGATCGTTTGATAAAGCCTACCTTGTAATATTTTACATGTTAAGCTTATTGCTTACATTTTGTAATGTTGTTTTATGGCCAGTAAAATTATTGATTCTTGAAGTCTGAAAAACTACCTAACCGTGAGGCCCTAGTAGAGTACATATACACTGGTAGAGTACATAGATGACCACACATACCAGCATCATAGACCGTGAGTATCCCCATTGGTTGAGAAGAAATTTGACAATTTTTGCATGCTCTCCAAATTCAAAGCAAAACCTAGTCTTTTGAAACATGACAGGTCAACGACCATGGAGAAAACTACAACAAGTAACAAGTAAGATTGTTGAATGAAAAAGACTAAGAAATTGTCAAAAAACCACTGATTTTAATAAAAATATATCTGTACATTCACATTACACTAGACATAAGGATGATACAACCAGACCTACAGTTAGATTGACTAAAACTCTGAAAAGTCATAAGTATCTACAAATTCGCATGTTCAATTTACTACCAGACTAATTTATTACCGCTGATCTCATTTTTGACAATGACTAGACAATTTCTTAGTCTTTTTCATTCAATATGAATAATTACCACAATATCAACTTCTCAACTACACAAAAAGTAAGATTGTATTTGTATTATTTATATAAAATGGCAAATAAATTGAATTGATTGAAAGCGTTAAGTGTCTGTCTGATTATCAATCTTGAAATAAAGCAGCATGTTTCAATAACTTTTATGGGAAATCAATTATAATATTTATAGATGATACAATGTTTCAGACTACCTAGCTTTTAAGAAATAAGTTGCCAGTAGAGGTTTGTAGTTGATTTTGTAATAGTTGCCAGTGTGACCATTCGATATATTTTCTCTTTCTATCTCTTTTCTGTATAGGGCTACTTTTATAGAAATAGAAAGAAAAATAAAAATCTTAGTAGCCTTTTTGAAATATTTATGTCCGAAACATGTTGTGATTAAATATTTTAAAAAGGGTACTAAGAATTTTATTTTTCTTTCTATTTTCTCTTTCCCTTTGAGATAAATCATCTAGTAATGGAATAAATAAATTATATAGATAGATGAATACTCTCTATGATAAATGCAGGAATCTATGCGCGATTGATTGAAGCCTGAAAGTTTATTCAAGGAGCCAACAGGTAAAAACCCATTTTGCCTCCTTCACACAATACGATAATTTTAAACATGATACAAAATTCAATAAAAAGAAGATGGAAAATATGAGAGAAGAAGAAATATATAAATGATGAAGCTTTGGAAATAATTGATGCTTTAAAAATTATGAAGCCTGAAATTGATTGAAGCTTTGAAGAATTATGAAGCCTGGTAGGTATGTGAAGAATTGTTCATAATTGTGTTCACATGCTGTTGCCAAGATGTTTTCAATTGAGTAAAATCTGGGTCGTTGTCGTTACTCTAGTAAAATCTAGTTCACGTCAGACTTCTACTTGAAGGCTTGTGCAAGCCTAAATAAAATGTGACTAAGAGTTGAATAAGTTTTTAATGACGGTGAAATCCAACCATCCAACCAATACAAGAGTTACATGGAGAAATGACTGGGCTAACTGATATTTATTCAAGAGAATAATTTCGGGAGTAAGAAGGGATTAAGTTATCTTGAGATAATCAAATCAAATCATTCTTTATTGTTGCAAAACATTACAATATTGTTCAAAACAAACGTCATATAAGTTAAAAGAAAGTCAGTTATACAAAAGTCCAGAATAATACAAAAGAAATAAAGACCTCAAATTCCTAATAGCCTAGCTAGTCAAAACAATCTTAGAATATAAGATAACATTGAAGAACATCAGATTTGTCAATAGCGATTACAATCTCAAGCAGAGATATAATAATAAATATGAAAAATTTTCAAATAAATAATAATCTTGAGATAACTTAATCCCCTCTAACTCCCGAAATTATACTCTTAAATAAATATCCGTTAGCCTAGTCATTACTAGTAATTTATAATAATTATTACTATTATAATATTAATAGTCTTTATTAAGGGCGGAGTTAGGACTCTACGTCCTCTCTGCCACACAACCCTTAACATATACGACACAACTCTTAAGATAGGTATAAGCAATTATCAATATCAAGTGTGCAGTGGTTAAAATTTTCTGATATTCATTACAACTGTAAAAATATTAGATGGACTATTACCATAGAGAAAATATATAGCACAAGAAGATGCGTGGTATAGGTAGTTCAAGTTCCAAATACCAAGCCGAGTTTTGTTAACTCAGGCCGATTACTGTACTTTACTACTGTCTCTTTTCTGCATAGGGCTACTTGTAATATAAATAGAGATAGAAATCTCAGTAGTATTTATTTTATTTACAGTATTTATTGAATGTTGAAACATGTTGTGATAAAATAATAAAAAAAAAGGTACTGATATTATTATTTCTATTTATGTCGACTACTGTCTATTATTACTGTTTTGGGGTGAGAGTGTAATATCGGGACATTATGAGAGACTACCAGCGTCACATAGCTTCACCAAAAACAACTACTAGGACTATCGGCTTCAGTTGACAGTCACATTTGGAATAGAAACGCCCTATACCATATTATATTTTCTTATGCTATCTTTTCTCTATGCCATAATCAACCCGGGGCGCAAGAGAGAGTCCATATTTGGCGTTTTTTAAGGCATTTTCAGAGTCGGCATGGCAATAAGCTCTCCGATTGCCTGATTGGGTTGGTGTCTGAAAAAACGCCTAATATGGTCCCGCTCTTAAGGTCCAATCCTAAGCAACAAATCTAGCCCTGTAATGACAAATAATGATCTTCTTTCCGATACGCTTGCGTCAACTTTTGGGCGCCTGTGTGGTGGACGTTCAAGCGTCCACCCTGGAGGCGTAGTCTACGGTATACAATTGGAAACCACGTGTATTTTTCCTGTCCTAAGTTACAGGATACGCACGGGCCCTGGTTAGTATCACGTTACGCCGGAACTGCAGTCTGCAGAGTGGTGGTTCCATTGCAATGCAGCCTCAATTCCTATATGATACTCGCGTACCAACTTGACAGTGCCGATGGGTAGTAGTTGTTTTGAGTTTTCCACTTATAATTCAGTAAGTTATGAGTTTATTCTTTACCCGATGTCTTAGAAGTATCCTAGAAATAATTTAAGAAGCCATTTGAAATAGGTACTGGAAGAAATAAGCAAGATATATTAATAAAGGTTTGAGTAGAATTCCTTATACATTAATACTAGTAGGTATAATGCCTGATTGTGGTTATGAAAAAAAACTTACCGCATTTCAATAAATCATTCATTTATGGAGCATCTAACATTGAACATGCTTTGCCTCATGTAAAAAAGGTTTAAACCCACTACTCGTGTACATAATTCTACAGGTATCATAATAGTTTATAGTGTTTGAAAAACAGTGGAATGCACTTTTATGATACCTAGTGGGAAAGCAAGTTAAAATTTCAAGTTTACAGCCCCCTGATATTCAAATTGGGACATAAACGAGACAGCGTTGCACAACACGAGTAGTATTCTATTTATATGAGTCTAAAAACTATCACACAACACTGCTCTTCTCTGATAAACACCGATTACCCCTCACCAAATTACTGAAATCCATTGCAAGACCAAAGATAAAATGTGAGAGCAGACGACACACCAAACGACAGTCGACTAAAACACAATCGATATTTTATACGACTGTCGATATTAAGAGGGAAATTTAAGAGAATTAACTAAAACTCATTGTTTTTTCAAATGAAATTAATAATACGTCTTATCAATTCATATTATTGTGAAAAATATCATATTGATAGCGTTTTCATTGAAATTATAAAAATATTAAAAAATTAATTCAAAACCAAACACCTCATCATCTGTCGGCATCAGCGACGATGAAATCCAGAGTTCTCTGATTTCTGTCGTTCGTTATCGAAGATTTTATAGGTTATGTTTTAAAAATCTAATGCCATATGCCGTTATTGGTGATTTTTTTTCTAAAACATTGATTTTCATTTTGCAATTCAAAAATTGATTCATACAAAGATTCTCTGTAATTTATAAAATTCTAATAATGAATTAATGAGAATTTGTTTTAAGTTTATTGGTTATTTGCCTGAAATAGTATGTGAAACATTCTTACGCAAGGGTAAGTACAAGTGGTTGATCGGGAGGGGGGCCTAGATGTTATAAGTTTGAATTTTCAAGGAAATTTTGTATATGCAGCCATAATTCTTTATTGCGAGCTCTTAGAGCTATGTTAGGAAAAAGTCCCAGAGAATCTTGCGACCTCTCCATAACGAATTAAAATTATTGACTGTTTACAGCCTGTACATATTAACTGTTCTAATACATGTTAAGAAAATCATAATATTTAACTATCATGAACGTGGTTTTTTGCACAGCTTTAATATAAGATTTAGTCATATTATTAATGTCCCTCGGTGTAGACTTAAAAAGACACAAGACCACTGGCTTGTGGGTGGTATAAACTTTTATAATAGTTTACCTCTCCATGTAAGAATAGCTCCTCTCAATGAATATAAGTGTAGATTTCAAAGGTGGTTTGAGAAGAAACCTTTCTACTCTATTGCTGAGTTCTTCAATAAAATGAGTTTGACATGTAAGCTGTGATTCTTGATTTGAACTGTGATATGGATGTTTTCTGAATGTATGTTTCTTGTTTGCTGTGTTTTGTTTTCTGTCTGTATTGTCTTTTTACAATATTATTTTAGCTGTTGACTTTGATTTGTGACACCCAACTGTTGATCTTGACTAGAGATTTAATAAAAATGTGATGTTTCTAAAACTGTAAGACTGTACTGAAATCAAGTAAACAATAACTTGAGACTGTAACAAAAAATAATTAATTGATTGATATTGTTCTATGTTTAACAATATTTTTATTGACAATACTCTATGTTTGAACCAAATTCTTTAGTTAATAAAATTTATTTATTCATTTATTATTACGCATGGATTTTTGATTTAACAAAAAAAAAATAAGTGCGCTGTTAGTATTTCTTACTATAATTTAATCAAATATGCCACGTTTAGAGAAAACGGATACATACAAAAGATTGTTTGTTCTAAGCTACTGCGTCGTACCGTATTTCTATTTTTTTTCATTCATACATAGATACCTACATCATTCTTAACTCATCATGAATGATTGTGAAAGGAACAACAGACCTATCACTTACTTCTTAACTAGGTATGAGAACTATAAATCCAACTGAATTTTCATTTCCAGATTTTAATTTTCGCAAAGATGGTTACCTCGTCTGAGCTGTTGGATGAGATCGCTCTTGAAGGGCTCGATGGGATCACCATTGAGGCCCTTTGGGTGCGTCTACAGCTACGGAAGGGCTTCCTCCTTACTCCGAAAGATGACCATGCCAAGGCCTACATTTGGAATTTTGTTAGGCGACTGAGAAACGTTGACTTTTACCAACTACAGGAACCTAGACAGCCTCTTGTTGTTTTCGACAGGTGAGATGTTTTATTCTATTTCTTATACCAATAGATAACCTGTGATCAGTTCAGACGTGATGATGCGTCATTCTCCTTTATTATATTATATTTATAGAATAGCAGGTAACCCGTGCTCCGCAAGGGTCCAATTGGAAACTTGACAAACTAAAAGCTTGACCAACTCAAAACTTGAAGAATTTAAAATAGACCTTTAACCATCCTTGGTAAATTGAGAATCTATATGCAAAATTTCAAGTTAATCAGTTGAGTAGTTCAACACGATGATGCATCAATTGTGAACTTCCTATTCCGTAGGTGAAAAAAGGATTCCTTCCTTTATTATATTATAGATTATAGACTAGCAGATAACCCGTGCTCCGCAAGGGTCTAATTAAAAACTTGACCTACTGAAATCTTGAAGAAAATAGACCTATAACCATCCTCGGTAAGAACCTATATGCAAAATTTCAAGTTAATCAGTCAAATAGTTGAGACGTGATGATGTGTCATTCGTGAACTTCCTATCCCGTACATGTATAAGCCAATTCTTTCCTTTATTGACCGAGCGAAGTGAGGTCTAAGGCTGAAGTCGACGGTTTGGCATTTCTCTTAATGTTTAAATGTTTATATGTTGCGCATTTACGGCGAAACGCGGTAATAGATTTTCATGAAATTTGACATGTATGTTTTTAATTGCGCGTCGACGTATATACAAGGTTTTTGGAAATTTTGCATTTCAAGGATAATTTAAAAGGAAAAAGGAGCCTCCTTCATACGCCAATATTAGAGTAAAAATCAGACTATAGAATTATTCATCATAAATCAGCTGTCAAGTGATTACACAGATGTGTGGAGAAGCCTGTCTATTGCTGTATCTATATATATAAAAGCGAAATGGCACTCACTCACTGACTGATTGACTGACTCACTCACTCACTCACTCGCAGAACTAAAAATCTACCGGGACCAAAAACGTTCAAATTTGGTAGGTATGTTCAGTTGGCCCTTTAGAGGCGCACTAAGAAATCTTTTGGCAATATTTTATCTCTAAGGGTGGTTTTTAAGGGTTTGAAGTTCGTCTTTTAGCATGTATATTCTTCTTATTCTCTTAATTATAATTGAAAAATGTCCATACCATATGTTAATATAGAACTATAATCTAGAGAGAGTACCTCTTCGAAACAGTTGTTAACTGGTAACTAAATTAATAATTTTGTCAGGTTGGCATTAAGTTGAGTTGACTTTGTTAGGTTGGCACCAAGTTGAAGATTGAAATGCATTATTATCGCGGAAAAATTGATTGGGCACTGCTACTTCAATCAGAGCTATTCCTGGGGAATATAATATTACTAGCCGTCAGACTCGCTTCGCTCGCCATATCTGTTTAGCCAGACGTTTAGTCTGGACCCCCGACTTGATCGTCCTAACATATGACAAAAATGCTCAAATGAAAAATGCAGGCGAGCGAAGCGAGCCTGCTAATCTCATTCTTGGACGATCCAGTCGGGGGTCCAGGGGGCGGGGCCCCCTGGCTAGACGGATATGGCGAGCGAAGCGAGCCTGACGGCTAGTAAGGTCTATAGTTTCAATCAGGTACTTGTGGATGAGAATACTGCGTGAGGTCTACTGTTCACATAACTACTAGTTATATTATAGATATAGACTAGGGTCACTAGTATTAAGATATTTTTCTCGGGCCACGTTAGCCGTCGGTCCCGGTCCCGGATGTCCTAAAAACAGTCGTTAGGTCATTTCAGAGGCTCTGAAATTGATCAGGTGCGACCTGAAAACTCTGACACCAGACCTGAGCCAGCCAGGTCGATCGATATTATTATTATTATTATACTAGGGGCCGGTTGCACAAAAGCCTGTTGAATTTTAATCATGATTGAATTCCAAAAGAACTATAATCAGAGAGAAGTTTTTTTGAAAAGAAGGCTTCTCAGATTTTTTTTCGTGACATTTAATCGAGATTAAAAATTGAGAGACTTTTGTGCAACCGGGGGTAAGGATTTTGATTACTTTTACTTTCCACTTGTATTTTTCCTCATAACTGAGGAGTCGTCAATATTCTTCGTTTTTGATAACAGTCACGTTACCTGTTACATAGAGAAACAATAGCATAAGTAGATATCCCATGGTATAGGGTGTTTATGTCGCAACTTTTACTGTTATCTCAAGCCGACAGTCCACTTAGTTCTTTATGACGCTGGTAGTCTCTCATATTGTGCCGTTCATACACTCTTACCAATACCTACTATTACTTCAGGCCCCACAACTAATTAATGACGTCATAACATGTAGATTGATTCTTCCTAGATCATAGTAGTTTGTACTAGCTTATCAATGTATGCTCTCTAACTTTTGTTACTGTATCGATTTTTCATTGGATGGAATACTATCTAAATTCCAGATTAAAGAAATTTGTATTCTATTAGATAGAAATTTTATTGAAATAAAAACACTTTATTCCACAAATGCAATAATATATCCATACTTTCAGCTTGATAGACATAGGCCTACTCGATTCAGTGAAAGAGCTATTGATAAATTATTAATCTCAACCAAAAATACTAATTATAATACAACCAAATATTAAATAGCCTGTATCAGAATCGGAGGAGAGATAAATCAAAGATAAACCAAATTAGAGGTAACTCTTATTTAGGAAAGAGGCTCCCACAAACTTGATCACAATAAATCTGTGTTACAAAGAAACTCATCAGGAGAATGTTTTTTAGTTAGGTAAAACCTTTAATATTATTATGTTATGGACAGTTCCAACACTTTGCATTCATTTTTAATTTATTAGTTCAAAAGTTCTTTCACACACTTTATTTACACTGTTCTTCCACACTCTAATCACACTGTTCTTCCACACTCTATCTTCCACACTCTAATTACACTGTTATTTCACATTTTATTTACACTGTTATTTCATATTCTATTTACACTGTTCCTCTACACTTCACGTAAACCGTTGTTTTGTAAAATTTAAGTTCTTTCTTCTTATCGCTCGTATCCATTTTCGTTTCAAAGTTTCATCTTTCGAAAAAGAAAATACCGTACGGAAACTTTTGGAGTCTTGTTATAATTCCCGCAACAATTCTTTTCACAAAGAATATTAGAAGAATGATAAACAAACCATATTAACTGAAATGGAAGACCGTGAAAATTGAATTTGTAATTCCAATTTTCTTGATTACTAATCAGATGTGATATCGCATCAGCGCTCTTATTTCGCTTGCTTACCGCTAGTAGATCATCGATCTACATGTGATGACGTCATAGTTTATTAGAGCTTCAGTTGTGAGGCCTGAAGTAATAGTAGGTATTGCTCTTACCCGGTCAAAACAGTAAAAATCGACAGTAATCGGCTTGAGATAACAGTAAACGTTGCGACATAAACGCCCCATACCATGGGATATCTACTTACACTATTGTTTCTCTATGCTGTTACTTACTTGAGTACTTGTTACTTTTTGTTGTCTTCTCCATAGACAACGTCCATGATCTGTAAGGGTGATACCATATTAGGAGTTTTCTCAGGCATTTTCAGACGAGTCGACCGGGCAGGAAGCTCTCCTAATGGCTGATTATCAGGTGATTGCCGATTGCCTACCCAATCAATCGGAGAGCTTCCTCTCCTGCCTGATATGGTTTCGCCTTTAGTCTGTTTATTTCAGGTTTTGGAATGTATGTTTAGAATATTCTTCTTCGATTTTCAAAGTAAAATATAAATATTCTTTTGGAGAAGTTACTGTTTATAAAATTTGAGTCACAAGTTTTGACCTGAGCCTCATGGTCTCTTCCAGTCGTATCTATATTATGATTTGTAATTTTATTAATGAATGAATTATATAATAGTTATATAATACAATAAACAAACTATCATATACTATTAAACGAGCAACTTCTGTTTAGATGTTTATATGTTTGTATTTCACCGGATCTCGAAAACAGCTCTATCGATTCTCACGAAATTCAGAACATGGTAGGTTTATAATATAAAGATTCGTTTGCACTAGGTCTCATCCCTGGGAAAACTCGCTGGGAAAAACGTTAAAAAAATTATTATTCATCCTTGGAAAAACAGTTGATAATTATTTCGTCGTCTGTTGGTGATGGAAGCGAGTGAGCGAGTTCATGTGTGTGAGACTGTGTCAAAATTATGACTCAGGTGTTGAACTTTTGTAAAACATTCAATCAGGTACTTAGAGCCGGCTGCAAAAAAGCCGGCTTATTTTCAATCCCGATTAATTCCAGTTGATCCATCTTTTTGAAATGGTCTTCTCTGATTTGGTTCACGTGAAGTTAATCAGGATTAAAATTTAACGGGCTTTTGTGCAACTGGGCCTTTGTGAGGGAAATTATTGCATTCCTCTGGGAATTAATCTCAATTTACTGTGATTAGAAAGAACATTTGTGTATGAATGTTATTATAATTTCTTCTTTCGTAATAAATTTTTTATGCTTTTGTACTCCAGAGCGAAGCTCGGTTCCCGATATTAATTAAGGACTGAAAATTTTGTGAAGTGAACAACTACAAGACTATTTGGGACTATGTGTAACCTTATCTAAATTTGGGAGAGGAATAGCACAAGGTTAACTTATTTTTTCTTTCCTTAACATTTTGATTATGATTGTATCAATCGATAAAAAAATGATAAAGAATATGGCTATTCTCTAGTTATATCCATACTTCTCACTTATAATGGAGGAGCAGGTCCTTCTAAGCAGGAATTGATTTTTTGTTCTTATAAATTGATAAGAAAAAGCGACAGATTAAACAGCTTGGATTGCTTGACCACTTGATTATCAAACCGTGTTTTTACTTTCCTTGCCCTATTACCATAGGTAAGGAAAGTATTGCTTTCCGAAAAAAATTAAGGTACCCCAATTTCCAAATTTCTATACGTTTCTAGATCCCCTGAGTCCAAAAATGTGGTTTTTGGGTATTGGTCTGTATGTATGTATGTGTGTGTGTATGAGTGTATGTGCGTCTGTGTATACGATATCTCATCTCCCAATTAACGGAATGACTTAAAATTTGGAACTTAAGGTCCTTGCACTATAAGGATCCGACACGTACAATTCCGATCAAATGCAATTTAAGATGACGGCTAAAATGGCGAAAATGTTGTCAAAAACAGGGGTTTTCGCGATTTTATTCAAAACAGCTCCAACGATGTTGATCAAATTTATACCTAAAATAGTCATTGATAAGCTCTATCAACTGCCACAAGTCCCATATCTGTAAAAATTCCAGGAGCTCCACCCCATCTATGCAAAGTTTGATTTTAGATTCCCAATTATCAGGCTTCAGATACAATTTAAACAAAAAATTCAAGTGGAAAAGATTGAGCATGAAAATCTCTACAATTAATGTCTAGTAACATTTCCACCTAAAATTGAAAATAAGCTTGAAATTAAAAAAAAATGTGATTATTCAATGGCAAACTGTTGGCAACTGTTGATTCTATTAAATCATTCACTATGAAGAGATAGCAGACCTCGTGTGTTTTCAGCGTTATTTCCTGTCACCAGCTGGCTCAGATCTTTGAATAGTAAACTTGAGATGCGCGTGAACACTAGCGTTAGGTGATCAATTTTCATAACGGCAAGGAAAGTTGTGTGAGTGCGCCACACCAGATTTTTTATAACAGTTCTTCAATTGTTCTTACTCATGAAGGAGTTTAGATATTAGTCTAGCATACATGATTGATATTCCATAAATGATGTTAATAAAACTGAGGTTTTATGAATAAAAAAATTATTATAAATTTATAAATATGAAATTTTGTTGCACAGATGGAGTAACGTGGAAGACGACCTGGGTTTAGTGATGGACCCCAACCCTATACCCGTTGACATCTACCCACACTGCCTCATCTCCGACAGTGTCAACAAGATCCAAGGCTCCTGCTCTTCATACTACACTCGTCAAAAGATCACCAACACAATCCGTAAGCGTCAACTGCCAGAAATCCTTGAAAAGTACGGACCAGAATCCATAGTAATTGTAGCCAATCAATACGCTAGACGAACGGCTCTCATGGGTACACACCAGAACCCCCATTTGGAGCTGACTGACTTCATGTACTGTTTTTTGGAACGAGTAGGTAGATCTAGATATCATGGGGAAACCACACAGGGTAAAATGGGTCTGCAAGTGATGGGTGTAGACTCTAAGATGCTGTTTTATTTCAGGAAGTTTCTGTTGAAACATAAGTTGATCACTGCTCAGCTGTTTCATATGAGGAACAGTAATGTGAGTGTTGCCGGTAAGTTGATACATTTGCCCAGGTTTTATCATCTGGTGAAACCCAAGTTTGTAGTGTTGACTGAGAGTATTGTAGAGTTTCTAGCTACACAACCGAACTACCTGTGTGAGGTGAATAAGTTGAAAGAAGTGTTGGGGATCACGTGTACTTTGCGCAAACTCACCAAAATGCCCGAGTTTCAGAAATATGTGAGATCAGATCCGAAGGTTTTGTATCGTAGCGTCTATCCGAACGCGGCAGAGAAGGATTGGAGACAAAAGAGAGACGAAAGTAAAGAGAAACGGATACATGTTTTGTATCTTGTCGACCCCTCGTTCGACAGGAAAGAGTTCCGGAGGAAAATGGAGGGCAATGAGGATGAGGAAGAGGAGGAAGAGGATGGGCATGATCAGGGGTTTTTGGATCAGTCGTTGCGTGTCTTTGACCGCCCCATCGTGTTGCAGGTGTGGAAAATTTTGGAAAACGCCGGACCCAACGGGATGTCAGCTACCGAGCTGACTAGAGCGACCGGTTTGGGGAAACTGCACATGCGCATGATTGTGAAACAGATGGAGAAAAGCAAGATTTGCGGATCGTTTATGGCCGATGTTTCGAGGCAACGGGTGAGACGGTATGTGGTTAACAGTGGTAACAGAATGGATGGAATTGCGGCACAGTTTAACACTGAAGAGTTGAAGTTGAACTATCTGAAAAACACTGAAAACAAGTTGAAAGATGGAGAAAATAGTGCTGGTGAAGGTTGTTCGACTAAACTGGTTGAATCAACGTCAACGTTTGTTCCTTCGGATTCAACTGTGAAACTTGTGAGAACAATCAAAATTGAACCAGTTGCATCAACGTCAAAGTTTGTTCCTCCGGATTCAACTAACAAACTAATGAGTATTAACAGAATTGAACCAGTTGCATCAACGTCAACGTTTGTTCCTCCGGGTTCAACTGAGAAACTAATGAGTATTAACAGAATTGAACCAGTTGCATCAACGTCAACGTTTGTTCCTCCGGATTCAACTAAGAAACAAATAGGCGTCAACAAAGTTGAATCAACGTCAACTTCAGATTTAACTAGAACAGTAACAGGTGTTGTAGAAGTTGAAGCAAATCAATCAACCTCAACATATGGTATTCCAGATTCAACTAGAACAGTGAAGAAGTTGACGCACATGAATCAACTTCAACGTACATTCTTCCAGATGTTTATTGTAATGAAAACGGCGGTGAAATTAGTGTTTCTACAGTACAAGCAGTAAATGTTGATCAACTAGATGAAACTATGGAAGTAGTTGAAGAGCGTATTGGAGGAGAGGTGGGGGTTGAAGGAAGAATGGTTGTGGAAGAGGGAAAGAAGAGGGAGGGGAGAGAAAATGGTGGTGAAAAAGGAGGGGAAGTAGAGGAGGTGATAACAGAGGAAGGAGGAGAAGTGTGTGGAGGAGAAAAAGTTGTTTTAAAGGAATTGAGAGGTGGGAAAGCGGTGAAGAGATCGATGGGTGGGGAGAGAGAGATTGGAGATTCGGTGCCTAAAAAATTGAAGGTGAAAACTGTTGAGGATCTGAACAGTGTGGAGGAAATTGTTGAAGAAACTTCAGTATCTCAACCCATGGATGTTAGTATGGAGTCGAGTTCAGATCTAAGTAACAAGACAACTGATCTAGAGGAGCCCAGTGTAAGTGGTGAAGATCGCAAGATTGAGATCAGTATCGAGATCACAGACGACCTGATCTGGTTGAGAGATCGCGGAAAATTCAACAGAGACGAAGGACACAAAACAGTCAGAACGCTGAAACGTTGGAACTGGATTCTGGAAACCATTCAAGCCCACAAGGTGGTCAGCAATGTGACCAACATTCTGACACTCATCAACGATCATGAACGATCGGAGGGACACAGCGGCCGAATCGACCGGAAGTCTCTGTTCAGAATTTTGTACAGGATGGCTGTGGATAGGTTGATAAAAGTTTACAAAGTTTATTTGAGATCTGGGGACACTGTGCAGGAGATGAACTTCTTTTGTAACCCTTCAGTAACCCCTAACGATCCCATGATCACGTTTGCGATTGATCTAGCGAAGCTGAAGTTCACATCCAAAGTTAAACTACAACATGACAACGCTGCAAAACAGGAGAGTAAAACTGTTGCTAAGGAAGATGTGGTCTTAAAGAATAAGTTTGATTTCAGTGAGGAACACAAGTCAAACCTGGATGTCCCGAAGTTCATGAGGATGAGGTACCTTCACATGTTCATGTATTATTTAGTGTACGGCTATGAGGGGGACGTAGATTTGGACCAGAAGGAAGCAGCTCAACAGATTAGAGCCTCACAAGGTTTTGAAATCGACGATTTGGAATCGTTGTCGTTCATCTATGTGCCGAACGCTAGTTGGAAAATGTTTGTGCCTCCCCTCCCTCAACACCGCGAATACAAAGATGGTTGGGCATTGTTGGCCGATATCATACTCCGTCTACCGTTATCCATGTTTATGAATCTGGTACGACTCCCCTACATCGTACCCAACCTCGAACTATACTTGGACCACCCTGTAAAGCGTCACATACTAGTCAAAGATCTCCCAGTGCAGATTAGGAATTCTTTGATATACAAGCGGAAGTATGTGTTCAGTATTTTTGAGGTGGTGAAACGACTAGCCTACATTGGGTTAGTTCAGCTGGGGCCTCAGAACCTCAAAGAAAAGGATCACGTTTATCTGTATCTAAACAAAAATGGGTTGTTGTTGGATACGAAAATCTCTCGCCCTGGCTATCACAAAGTCTCCGAAGATATCACCTACGATGAGATCAGGTATTACTTTGAGGAAATTGTTGAAGTGGAACGGTACTGGTTGGATATGTGGAAGATATGTATGCACACAAAGTTGGGAAATCGTTCTTGTGTGGTTGGCACAGATTTGATATTAGAAAATATCCAGGATAAGCCAGATATGGTCAGTATTTTGTTGGCGAAAACCAGGGAAGAGGTAGTGGAGAAAGATGTGGGGTACCTCCCGGGGGACAAGTTGGGAGCAGCCGGGTTTGATTCGGCGTTATTTTCACATCTGAAACGAAACTGGGCGTTTAAGCCGTTCCCCAAAACAAGGTTGAAACCCGTGTTGACGATTCCTGATAAACCCGACCAAAAACTGAGGAAACCGTTCAAGTTTGCCGAAGGCAGAAATCAGATGGTGTACTCATTGCTGGCGAAGCGGAGGAAGAATGTAGTGGTGTCCACTAGGAAACCGGTCACCACTAGTAAGAGTAATGCAGTTAATAGGAAACCGGTTGCCACCACAGTTAACAGGAAACAGGTTACCAAGATTAGTACCGTTAACAGGAAACAGGTATTGTCGCACAAACCACGAGTGACGGTGCGCCATGTGAAACCGCGACCTGTGAAGCAACGTCGCCCGTTCTACGATCAAATCGATCGTGAAGCGTTGAAACGTATGAACAAGTTGAGAGTCGATTGGTCGAAAGCTGAAGATAAGCTGTTACTTCTATGTAAAGTTGTGCAATCAATGATATCACCCCAGATAAAATCGGGGATACTAGGTAACATGTACATATCGTTCCGCGAAATCCTCCACAAAACGTTCCCGAACTCGAGGAACAAAACGTCGCGCGCATGTCAGAGACGCATCAACTACATGCTGCGTTCCCAGAGCACCTGTCATAGTTTGAATCTGTGCATAGAAGAGCTACGTCACGATCCCCACATCATGGAAACCTACGGGGATTTGTTTGAGAAACTGAAAACCAAGTACGAGAACAAACATGGGGTGATCGAAAACAAAGCGAAATTGGTCGCTGAGTGGAACATGCACTTCAAAGATTTGTTCGAAATTCTCGCGAAACGATTTGAAGATTTCTCGATAATGTCCTTGTCAAGTGAGACACTAACCATTCCTGACACCATTGAAGAGTTCTATGCAAACTACAACGTGATTGAACCTACAAAGAAAGTGAAAACCAAACATGGATTCAACCCTGTGGAAAATGTGAACGACATATATAGTTCCGTGATAAACTCAACAATCCATAGCGCACTCTGTTCTACCTCGGATAAAACCTCATGGTCCTACCATCTCTTCAGTATCTACCAACAGTATCCCGAGCGGCTTCTCCGGTCCGCACTGGCGAAAATGAGGACCAGTCAGATGGTGTCGTTGAAACGAGCGTGGTCTCGCACTAAAATGCGGTCGGGCAACTATCTCCCTCTAACAGCCTCGCCGTACCGTCTCTCCATCTCCTACATCAACCTGATGACGGCTAAATACACATCTGATATTTTCCCTGAAAGTTACGAGCTTCTAAAATCGATTGTGCAATCTGGAAGGTTGGACTTGCAAGTTACTAGTGGTGGCATAGCGGCGGGGGTAGTGAGGCTGCTAACTGATGGATGGGTTGATTTCCAAATCGGGATTCCAGATCAGGTGATTGTGCTGAATCCTAACATCCAGGAGAAAGATGAGGCGTACACGCGCTTAATGAACCGATACCAGGAGATTTTGTCCAGCTACAAGCAGCAAATACTGACCACGTCATGTTTGTTTCAGAAAGAAAACTACCCAGCTATTGAAGATGGAAAGATTACGGAGGAAGACAGCAAGGAATCTTCAAACAACAACACAATCGCAAGAACGGCTAGTAGGTTAGCCTTGTTCCTAGTGAAAGATTCAGAAGAGACAGATGATATGGTGCCTCTAGATATCCAACATGTCCACGATTTTTTCGTGGTGAATTCTTGCACAGTTGTGTCAAACCTACGATCAAATCTAACCGAAGATCAGTTGAGAATGGTTACTGACATGCGAGATGTACATACCTTCCAGAAACAACTGAGAGAAACCGTGGTTTACCCAGCTAACCTGAATGTAAACGAGGTTTTGAACGAGAATTTCACCGGGGACAGACTTGATAGAGCTGTAAAACTGTTGGAGTCGGCTAAATCAGAAGGTAATCTAGGGTTGAAGTGTGGGAAGATCGTGGAAGAGTTCGGGAATGACTGGGAAGTGAAAGAGATTCTGGATGAACTTTGTAGGTTGAAGTTGTTAGTGTGTACAGGGTTGGTGAGTACTACCTATGTACATCACCAACATGCCAGACCGTGGTTGGTGCATACATACTCCAACAAACGGAAAAGAGAAAGATAGTAGAGTGCCGATGATTGGAGGTGTGTTGGAATTGGGGAAAGAAGGAGAGAGAGGAAACGAGGAGACAAGTGTAGTTTTAGAGGAATATGTGGAAGGAGTCGTTCAAGACGAGAAAAAAGAGGAATATGTTGACGGGCAGGGAGATTTCAGAGGGAAGGCTACATCAGAAGACAAAAAATCTTATGTTGAATGTGATTTGATAGTTTTAGAGAAAGAAGGAGAGGAGAAAGTATGCGTTGTTGATGTGGTGGAACCGGGAAGTAGAAAGAGAAACAAGAGTGTCGATGATGTGATGGAAGTTGATTGTGAGAGGATGATGGGAGGAGAGGAAGGAATGGAAGGAGAGAAAGAAATAGAAGAGGAGAAAGGAATAGAAGAGGAGAATATAGATGGAAATTCTCTTAGAGAAAGTGTACTAGCAGAAGAGGAGATGTGTGTGGGAAAAGAGAAGGAACTAGAGAAGGATGATGAAAAAAAATGTGATGAAGACATGGGAAAGAAAAGTGTATTTGTAGATTACTCTGAGAAAGAAGGAAAAAATAAGATTGGAGGAAACTGAATCTGTAATCAGTTCTAGAAAGGAAGGATTTACAGGAGGCAAAGAACACTGTGATACGTTTCAAGGTTCTTCTGTGGAAGGTATTCAAGGATTAAAACAGGGTAATGTCGCAGAAAAAGGTTCTTGTGTGAAAATTAATCAACAACTGAAGCAAACCAATTTTACAGGAGAAAAGAGATTATTTTCTTTTGTGAAACGTGATCAAAAACTGAAACAAACTAACTCAGATAAAGGTTTGTTTATGGACCGATTCAAAGTTGTAAATTATGGTGCAAGCACTTCTAAAAATGTCGTATGTCTGCCAGAAGATGAAAATATGGAGGAGAAACGTTTCAAAGAAGTAAATTATGGTGCGAGTACTTCTAAAGATGTAGTATGTCTTTCAGAAGAAGATGAAGATATGAAGGAGAAACGTTTCAAAGAAGTAAATTATGGTGCAAGTACTTCTAAAGATGTAGTATGTCTTTCAGAAGAAGATGAAAATATGGAGGAGAAACGTTTCAAAAAAGTAGATTATGTTGCAAGTACTTCTAGAGATGTCGTATGTCTTTCAGAAGAAGATGAAGATATGAAGGAGAAACGTTTCAAAGAAGTAAATTATGGTGCAAGTACTTCTAAAGATGTAGTATGTCTTTCAGAAGAAGATGAAGATATGGAGGAGAAACGTTTCAAAGAAGTAGATTATGTTACAAGTACTTCCAAAGATGTGGCATGTCTGTCAGAAGAAGATGAAAATATGAAGGACGAAATGAAGAACTGGGAGAGTGGAGAAGAACGGGATCATAGTGACAATGAAACCGGGATTTCTAGTTGTGATAAAAGTGCACGATTTGATAAAAATGGTGGGGTAACGGCAAAGTCAAGCTCTTCGGAGAACCCAGTTTTGAACGAACCCGCCAAAAGTGGAAAGGACACAGACCTTAGAAACCTCTCGCAACCGATCAAGGTGCTTATACGTCCTTGGATCAGAGTTGACGGCACAATAAACCGCAGAAGCTTGGACCACTTTTTGTCCACGGTTCTAAGCCATATCATGCAGCATCCTTTATCCACATTATCTGAACTTCAGAACAGATTTTTGCCAGCTTTACAGCCTCAACACACTAGAGAACTCGCAGAGTTCTTGGAGAAACTGAAGTGTGTAGAGAGTTTTGTGTGTGTAAAATCTGGGAAACCGAGTTTGTTTTCTAAGCCGTGTCAAGTGGTTGTCAAGAGAGCGACTGGTCTGGAGGCACCCTCTGAAATACGGCTTGAAGCTAATAAGGACGCCATTGTTAATTTGGGGAAGTTGATTAGTACTAAAAAGTACGACGAAGGGCTTCTTACACTTCTAGTCGATAAGTAAACGTCTTGTTGTCATTAAAATTAGATTTTGATTATAAAATACCACTCTTGTAATACTAAGATTATTAAGACCCGGTTGCTCAACAACCGGTTAAATTTTAACCGTGATTAATTCCACGAGAACCAATCAGAGAAGCCGTCTTTTCAAAAACGCCTTCTCTGATTGGTTCTCATAAAATTAATCACGGTTAAAATTTAACCGGCTGTTGTGCAACCGGGCCTAAGATTATTAAGGCCCGGTTGCTCAACAACCGGTTAAATTTTAACAGTGATTAATTCCATGAGAACCGATCAGAGAAGGTCTTCTTCTCTGATTGGTTTCTTGTTGAATAAATCACAATTTAACCGGCTGTTGTGCAACAGGCACTAAGACTTGTTATAATTATTAGATTTGGGTACTACATGAATAGTATTGTATTCTCGATGTAAAAGTTTTCCGAATTAGGATGGATTCCCACATTTCTAAAGGCGCGTTCAAACTTATACGATACGAACACGCACATTCCACTTTTCATCAGCTGATGCTATGCTGATCTGTATCTTATTGTTTCTGTAAAAAATACAGATATAATCAGCTGATGATAAACGAAACGCACGTGTTCGTACCTTAGACCAGATACAGAGTTCTGGACTTAGATAAATTTTATATCTGGTCTAAGGTTCGTACACTACCTCCGTAAACAAAGCCATAGTGCATGACAGGTGGTTGATGGTAACGTCAGCACAGTTAGGGCTCCTACACCAATAAAAACAATAGCTGATATAGATCAGCTGAAATCAACAAATTTTTATTGGTGTAGGAGCCCTACCTGTGCTGACGTCACCAGAATGCACTATGGCTTTGTTTAAGGAGGTAGTGGCTCGTGAGGCAATAGTCTGTAGGCAGCTTGACATTATAATTTTGTGAATGTGTAACTTGAATGAAATGAATATCAGTATCAGTGAGCGTATCGTTTACAGTGAGAATATTATTTCCATACGTTCTTATGGAAGTATTCATACTCTCACGACCGGGCTGAGTGTGAATGGTCCTATTGAAACTCATGGGGATTACATTTCAGATACTATTTCAGAAAATTGAGTTTTGGAATTATATTTTTACTGTGCCAATCACTGAAACGTGGGAATCCGGTTAATAATTAGGGTAAGTCGTTGATCTCCACTAAAAACATTACAGTGAAATGCTGTACTTATGACTGATAAATGATAGAGTTGTAAAACTATAATAATATTATGTTTTGATAGATAATGAGGCCCAGTTGAATGTAAATCTCCCAGATTTAACTGTCATTAACCGCTCATTAAATACGTAACCCGCTTCTATCATTGGTTAACGTCGCATTTAACAGTCAGATTAAACAGAATGTCATTTTTCTGTTGATTAAATTGGTGAATGAAGTCTGTAGTTGAATTGATTATATTATTGTTAATTCATTATGCCACTTATACTTTTCATTTATGTTTCAATTCAGATATGCTTCCATTTATACTTTTTTCACATTTATAGGCAGCCTATCATTCACAAAAAAGGTTTAATTTGTTTCAATAATAACAAATAAACTAATGATAGAAAATGTAAACTAGTAATAGAAATCTATTCTTTGTTAAAATAGTTTGTAATTGGTTATTATATTTTCTCATAAAAAAGGTTTTCTTTCTTTCAATATGTTGTGAGTCAAACGTTGATGTTATATATCATAAGAGGTGATAGATCTCTTTATAATGTACGGTAAACTAGTAATAGAAATCGAATCTTTGTTTAAAATAGTTTGTAATACGTTATTCTTGCAAATTCTATTTACTTTTCATAAAAAGGGTTCTTTTCTTTCAATATGTATTGAGTCAAACGTAAATGTTAGATAACAAAAGAGATGATAAATCTCTTTTAATGTACGATAAACTAGTAATAGAAATCGAATCTTTATTTAAAATAGTTTGTAATTGGTTGTTTTTGCAAATTCTATCTACTTTTCATAAAAAAGGTTTTCTTTCTTTCAATACGTAGCCTACTGAGACAAACATACTGTAAATTTTAGTTATCAAAAGAGATGATAGATCTCTTTAGAATGTACGGTAAACTAGTTACAGAAATCTAATCTTTGTTTAAAATATCTTGTAATTGGTCATTTTTGCAAATTATATTCACTTTTCATGAAAAAGGTTCCAATATGTATTGAGTCAAACGTAAATGTTAGATCTTAAAAGAGATGATAGATCTCTTCAGAATTTACGGTATCTAATTTTTGTTTAAAATAGTTTGTAATTGGTATTTTTTGTAAATTCCATTCACTTTTTATAAAAAAGGTTTCTTTTCTTTCAATATGTATTGAAATTGAGTCAAACGTAAATGTTAGATAACAAAAGAGATGATAGATATCTTTAGAATGTACGGTATCTAATCTTTGTTTAAAATAGTTTGTAATTGGTGATTTTTGCAAATTCTATTTACTTTTCATAAAAAAGGTTTTCTTTCTTTCAATATGTTCTGAGTCAAACGTAAATATTAGATCTCAAAAGAGATCATAGATCTGTTTGGAATATTATTTTGCTCTTGGAATAAATCGCTCTTGTTTTTTTTATATAAATCGATGAAGCTTTTGTGAGCTGTTCTATCATTCTCTCTGTCAACTCCGTCACTTATTAATACTGCTTACTTTATATTCAAATTTTATATGGTGGAAATAAATCATTCATGAAAAATATGGAGAGTTTTTCATTTCTTTATCATCAGCAAAACTACCTTCTTCCTTCAACTACTTCTCAGTGAAGTATTGAGAAACTTAATTCAGTGATGCTAAAATTTTCAATCGTTTGAATAAATTAGTATGGATTCTAAATAGTGGGATTCACTTAAACTGTCAGCATTAGTTAAATGGGACGCATTGATGCTATACATTAGGAATGCTGCCAGTTTGATGGAAATCCCACTATATAATCCTATACTATTAAACGAGCAATTTCTGTTTATGTGTTTAGATGTTTGAATTTCACCGGATCTTGAAAACGGCTCTAACGATTCACACGATATTCAGAACACAGTAGGTTTATAATATACTAGCCGTCAGGCTCGCTTCGCTCGCCATATCCGTCTAGCTAGGGGGCTCCGCCCCCTGGACCCCCGACTGGATCGTCCAAGGATGAGATCAGCAGGCTCGCTTCGCTCGCCTGCATTTCTCATTTGGGTATTTTTATCGTATGTTAAGACGATCCAGTCGGGGATCCAGACTGAACGGCTGGCTAAACGGATATGGCGAGCGAAGCGAGCCTGACTGCTAGTAATATAATATTCCCAGGATTGAAGTAGCAGTGCCCAATCAATTTTTCCGCGATAAATGCATTTAAATCTTCAACTTGGTGCCAACCTAACAAGTCAACTCAACTTAATGCCACCTGACAAAATTATTAATTTAGTTGCCAGTTAACAACTGTTTCGAAGAGTACTCTATCTAGATTATAGTTCTATAGTAACAATATGATATGGAAATTTCATTATAATTAAGACATTGGAGAAGAAGAATATACATGCTAAAAGACGAACTTTAAACCCTTAGAGTTAAAATATTGCCAAAAGATTTCTTAGTGCGCCTCTAAAGGGCCAACTGAACATACCTACCAAATTTGAACGTTTTTGGTCCGTAGATTTTTAGTTATGCGAGTGAGTCAGTCAGTCAGTGAGTGAGTGCCATTTCGCTTTTATATATATATATATATATATATTAATATATATATTATATATATAGAAAAATTCGATTGCACTAGGTCTCATCCCTGGGAAAACTCGCTAAGGGACTTTAAGGTAGGCGCACACAGATCTTCATCGGACGGACGGATCGAACGACTAGATTTGATGCATGCTTTCAATTGGAGTGCACATACCTATACGATGCGGATAGGTATGCGCACTCCAATATTGGAAACAATGCATCAAATCTAATCGTCCGATGCGTGCCGTCCGTCCGATGACGATCTGTGAGCGCCTACCTTTAAAGGATAATATAAGCATGAGTTTCAGAAATATCTCCAGGCATGATCCTTGTTCAGTAGTTTTTGAAAAATAAGTCCAAAGTTATTGGAACTCTGCTCATAAGCATATGAAAAGCTATGCAAAGAGAAAAAATCCAATAAAAATTAAGAGAACGGCTCTGATGATTCTCACGAAATTCAGAACAAAGTACGTAGGTTTATAATATAAAGATTCGATTACACTAGGTCTCATCCCTGTGAAAACTCGCTGAAGGACATTAAAAGGATAATTATTATTCATACTTGAAAAACAGCTGATAATAATTATTTTGTTATCTGTTGATGATGGAAACAGTGAGTGAACGAGTTCATGTGTGTGGGACTGTGTCAAAATTATGACTCAGCTGTTGAACATTTGTAATAATTTAATCGGGTACTAAGTGCCGGTTGCAAAAAAGCCGGGTTATTTCAATCCTGGTTAATTCCAGTAGATCCATCTTTTTGAAATGGTCTTCTCTGATTTGGTTCACGTGAAATTAATCAGGATTAAAATTTAACCGGCTTTTGTGCAACCGGGCCTTTGTGAGGGAAATTTTTTCATTCCTCTGGGAATTAATCTCAATTAACTGTGATTAGATAGAAAATTTCTGTATGAACTATGAATGTTATTATAATTTCCTTTTTTCGTAATAAATTTTTTATGCTTTTGTACTCCAGAGCGAAGTTCGGTCCCCGATATTTCGGGGATATTTAAATAATATTATTTTCAATGAATATTATTTATATTTAACATTCTATTAAGGTAGATAACTAAACTGATTGCTTTTATAATACAGTACTCTAATACGAATAGGTACTTGAATTGTTTGATTATTATAGAAATATCTAGTACCTTTTTTATACTTTTTACAATAACACTTAACTTGAAAATGGCATGATTAATGAAACTAGTTGTGTTTATGTAAAACAGTATAAGAAGGGTACTATTTATTATTCTATAATGATTGAATGATTGCTTTTGAAGACGTATGAATAGGCCTAGATTGGAAATACAGACATCTTCAACACTTCTGTTTCAGCTTCAAGTTTTTCATATGTTTATCAACCAAGCCACAGGATATTTTTACATCTTTCACTTTGAATAAATCTGGATTAATTTATGTAAATACAAAACGAACGTACAGTTTTTACTTGCTCATTATAATATTTATTAATCTGATATAATATAATTTATATAATACAAAACTAGTACGTACAGTTTTTACTTGCTCATTATAATATTTAATAATCTGATATAATATTATATACATCTTATAAACAAATGGTTCAGTTTTATACTTGATTTCAAAGGATACCGGTAACTGAAAAAAACTTCAATTAAAATAATTAAATATTCAAAGGAGGATGTCAACGTTACCAAACAAACTTTCCTGGGTAATAATGATCAATTTTATTGAAATTTTAGATTCGAAGTTTATTCTATTTCGTCAGACGACTCAAAAGATTGAAGTATGAGTAAGCTGCTTGGACTACCTGGAAACAAAGTCTGATATTAATGAAAATGCTCTAATATATTTCATATTTCATTTATTGCCAATTAGAATATTCAAGACATATCACAAACTCTTTATAATATGACATATTTCATTAAATAAGACAAATCTCAGATAGCTCTGTTCGTAATACATAGGCTATTCCAGCACATATTGGCATATATGTGTAAAAAATTCTTATAAAGTATTTTAATAGGGCTACTTGAGTGTTTAATTATTATAGAAAATTGTGCAAAAGATTCTCCATGATCTGATTTTAGTCTAGTGAATGAAAACACTGTAAATTATTGTCAATTTCACTTGAGTTTCGGAAATTTGGATTGCTGAAATGAAGAAAATGCAGTAGGCTAAATAATAATAATATCGTGTGACCTGGCTGGCTCAGGTCTGGTGTCAGAGTTTTCAGGTCGCAACTGATCAATTTCAGGGTCTCTGACATGACCTAACGACTGCTTTTTAGGCAGCCGGGACCGACGGCTTAACGTGTCCATCCAAAACACGAAGGCTACATTGCTTAAATAGAAGGTGGTATTGATAATATTAAACAATGTTTTCATTCATTATGGTGTTCCACAACATCGAACTAGTATTTAAATTTTCAATTTCTATTCCTTATTTAGTTTTAATTCTTTGAAAAAACTGGCATTACATGTCAATAAAACTTTATAACGCTTTGCCTGAAAATATCAAAAGAATGAGCTTTAATAGACGCATAGCAATATTACCTATAGTTATTCCAAATTGTTTTTTTTTCATATAATATACAGTTGAATAAAAATAGAAATCGAAGTTGTATTGGTAGGATGATGTAATGTGGTACTGTAAATATTTTAAAAAAGTACTGGTCAATGAATGTTTATATAAAGTGAAGATTTCTTTGTAATCGATTTTTAAACTGATGTTTTCTGTGTTGTTAATGACGTTGTTGTAACATTTTAATGTTGTGTGACAGTAAATGATTTGATTTGAAAAGGTATTTACCTAGCAATTCCCAAATACAGACCTTCTAGAGATCCGTATAGGTATGGGCGATTAATTCACTTGTTTATATACCGTACGGTATATGCTTATTTTTTATACTGTATTCACGAATGTTACAATAATTGAGAGAGAAACAAGAGACACTGTACTATTTTCTCCATAGATTGAAATTTAAATTTTGTCACTTACAGATGCCATATTTTTCCTATCCATCGTGAAAATGTTGAATACATTTAGTTTGGGTTGAATGGAGCTCTGAATTAGCATCATTTGAAAATAGGGATAGAACCAAGATGGATGACCTTCCCATTCACATTCGTTTAACGCCAGCCTCACTTTCTCCACCTGAAAAATAAAATGAAATTTGAGAAATTAAAATATAATTTCCATGTGTTCTGATTGGACTGTTCACACTCAGCACGGTCGAGCTATAGTTTGAATAGTCTTATTAAAACTTATAGGAATTTTATTCTCAATGTACAGGACACTTTCACTGACACTATATGTGGGAATCCGTCTTCATTTCCATTTAATTTCCAATTGAACTCACCCAGTCCTGCCGAGTAAGTATATATGAATAGTCCTATTAGGAATTATGGGAATTACCATCAATGTACAGTACACTTTCACTGGTACTGAGATATGTGGGAATACGCCTTTATAATATCTTATAGAGATGGAAGGGAGGTGGCCAGGTGGAAGACCCAGACTCTGGTGGTGACCAGAGAGTTTTATATTCATACAATAAGTAATTATAATACTTACAATAAATAAGCAGGAAATCATTAATTGGATAAAAAGCAATTATTTTTTCCATCTTTAAAATTATTGTAACCGTTATTTTTATTGTTATTTCACATCCTATCTTCCTTTCCCTCAGCCCTGCCTATCTAACTACCTCCTTCCACGTACTTCTGGTAGAGAGTTAGTGGGGAGGATATTTTTAATATTCTTTCCGAAGAATGGACATTGATATGTCCAAAGCTCCGCCAATTTATGTAGATGCATAACAATATAATTATTATCTATAGTTATTATATTACAAATGGCGTTTTCATATCATATACAGTTCAATAATTATTTTCTTAGTCTATATCATGTAAATTCATCTATAATTTTGCTGTATTGTAAGCTATTGTATATAAGTGTATAAGACAGTATATATTGTAATCTACATAAATAAAGTACTCAATCAATCAATCAATCAATCAATCCACTTCCCTATCACACACCCTTCCCTTTCAGTTATACTTTACCTGCCTATTACATGGGAAACCATAGTTGGCAAGGTATTTTCCCCCTCTTTCTTCCAGCACACATCTTTTTAGCAATATTTTCTTTTAATGTGTTAATATCATTGTTACTGCTATTGTTTTTGTTGTATATTGCATTTCTCATTGTATTTTTGTGTGTTGTGAATAAATTGAATTGATAATTATTATTTAACGAAAATCCCAAATAAATGCTGCAAATCACCCCGAAGACCTCCGCTACTGCAGACATTGACAACAGAATAGCCGCCGGCAAAAAGGTTGTATTCCACAAAATGTAAATTTTTCAGGAACAGCAAAAACGTTACAACCTGCACGATCAAGTGTGCAGGTTAAATTTTAAAACCGAAATCAGCTGTTGATAATCAGGTTAACCAATATAAGATATTGTAGAAGTAAAACCGACTACTTTTACAACCTTTTTGCATGGAAACATCACTTTGCCAAAAGTTGTGGGTTACAACCTTTTTGCCGGCAACTATTCCAGGGTTAACAGCTAGATGGAAATTCGATGAGAACTACTATCCAAAAATTAGTTGCCAGCCCGGGAATACCAACCCGGTACCTCCCAATTGCCAGTCAGGAATGCTTACCCTTACACCAAACTGACAATCTCTGGATAGCTGCGCTCATTTTATACGAAGCCATAGCGGCCAACCAGTTACAGATGGAATTAAATAGAGAATGCATTTATTCAATGCTAATTAATATATATAATTATTATTGAACGAAAATCCCAAATATGTCAGTTGGGTGTAAGGGTAAGCATTCCTGACTGGCAATTGGGAGGTACCGGGTTCGATTCCCGGCTGGCAACTAATTTTTGGATAGTAGTTCTCATCGAATTTCCATCTAGCTGTTACCCTGTTGTCAATGTCTGCAGTAGCGGAGGTCTTCGGGGTGATTTGCAGCATTTATTTGGGATTTTCGTTAAATAATAATTATATATTAATTAGCATTTGAATAAATGCATCCTCTATTTAATTCCATCTGTAAATTGAATTGAATTGAATTGTTATAATAATTATTTCAATAAATTGAATTATTACATTCATACTCTCTGGTGGCAACAAATCAAGTCCGATATATGGAGAGACTTGGAAGGAGGCTACCAAAGGAGATAATCTAGATGGATCCATCTGGAGGTTTATTTTCGTTGGTGTGGCATAATGTCCTCTTGGACTTAGATGGCCCTGGGAGTAAGTATATAAGTACCCTTTGGGCCGGTTGCACAGTCAAAGCTTAAACTGAATTCAATAAGCTGGTGGCTTAAACTCAAAATGTAACACATCATAACAAACGAGACTTGATACGGATTTAATCCAGTTTAAAATGAAATTTCGTTCAAACTGTGACTGTGCAAACGGCACCAAGTATATTAACGTTTTGATGAGGGCTTCTCCTATTTATCTGAAAATTGAAAAATCAAAGAGCCCAATGAGTATATTTTGGTTTTTTAATTTCCAGAGCCTGAGCATTTTTGGTGTTATTGCCCCCTAATCCTGAAGCAAAGTTTTCAAAATAAATATTTATAAGTCATGAATAAATAAGTCAGAGAAGCACCCACAAATTTAGTACTACGATGCAGAGTACGGTACCGTACTGTACATAAGTATTACCTCTATCCTATACTCTAATGAGAGATACGGTAATTAAACTTGATACAATAATGGACAGAAGAATACAGGATAATTTCCGCATAGCTTTTTAAAACTACAAAAATGTTAATCATTATAATCACAGACAAGCTTCTATCTATGATATAACCCATGTGATTATTTGGTTTCTCAATAAAAACCTTCAGGCTTCAGCATTGGAAATTGGAAGATTGGAACATTTTGATCAGGGGCGCCATTTAGGGGGCAGGGGGGGTCCTAGGCCCCCCCAAGCATCACAAAAATAATGAAAATGCGGATCTATCTACACGAATCCTTAGAATCTCATACTGATTTAATACTCTTTTTAAACAGCAGTAGTATAATTCCTTCTACAGTATCAACAATGTAGCAAAATTGCCTTGAAAGTATGGGTACGGAGTAATAAAGAATATATTTTTCTCTGTGGTTTAGTTGAAGCTTAAATATAGAATGGGTACAATTATTGATGAGGGCACAATAAGAGTTATTGCATAAATTTCAATGTGAGAATTAACAAGTTGCAAGATGTCACAGTGAAAGCAAAAGAAAGGGCACAATCAGACAATCAAAAATGTATGTAAATGTAGTTGGTGAGAATTACGGGAACAGCTTAATGTTTCTTTAGCTTTCTAACATTTTTTGGACAACATTAACATTTTATCAAAATTTTTGGAGAGAGATAGTACAGGCTCAGCCTAGTTTTTTCTCCAATGTCATAATTGTATTATGATTATAGTATTTTATACAATAAATGAAATAAATAACTGAAAATTATTTTCCAATAGAATATGAGCCCCAATGAAATTGTCATTGTAAAAGAAAAATTTATCTGTTTCATGATTTTTAAGAGATCTGTTTCAGTGTATTCCT
>NC_052516.1:13546356-13578497 GCF_014356525.2 Nilaparvata lugens
ATAGAATGATACTGAAGAAGATGTGGAGGAGATACATATCAAAAGATGATTAAGAAGAAGTTGATAAGGAGATACAGAATAATAATATGATACGGAAGAAAATAGGATACAAAACAAGAAACTAGTAGTTCTGCGAACAGTAGACCTCGCTCATGAATACAACTTCAATCTAATGAGAAGGGCCAGTACAGTAAGTACAAAATATTGTGAAGATTTAGCCGTGCATCCATTATTTTCTCCATTGAAAGTGCTAGAGACAGTGTTTCCAGGGACACCGGACTTATCAAGGAGGTACCTTTACATCGTCTCCATATTTACAATATAAACATATATTACTACTTTTCAAATAATTAATCATAAGAAATCGGTCAACTGACGGAAAAATGGAATATGCAGTAGGCAATTTAGATGATGAATCGTCTCACAGACGATGGTGAGACGGAAAATGATTCTAAATAAGATGGGTTTGTTGGTGACAATGACAGGAGGTTGCTAATGATGTTTTTCATGAAAAGTGGATTCAATGTTATGGCTTGTTATGCTTATGCAGAATGTTAATGCTCACAAATCGGTTTCCGATCTCATACCAAAAGGAAAAAAAGACTGACACTGTAGAGCGACGCAAAAATGCATAAAAAATGCATACAATACATAATGATTGTACTGATAACACTGAAAATTCAGTTTAAAAATAGCTAAAATAGTAGTCTAACTAACAGTTATGAATAAAAGAAGTTGGAGATCAAAGAAGTTTATGATGTTAAATATTGTCTACAACTAAAATAGTTGTTGATTTATTTTTATCATTATAAAAATTGTCTATTTTTATGTTAAAAATTGTCTAAATTAACTACGCTCTAACCGACTTGTACACCATGCCTGATTACAGTGGATGCGAAAAAGTAGGAACATGAATTGATGTATCTTCAAAGTAACTTTTGAGGTTATTCTACAGTTTTTTGAATATTACAAAAAAACCGGAGGTCTTACCAAAAATCGTTACACATACGTTCTGCGCCTTGTTTCAAGAACTTGCATACCAAATTCATCAAATCGGACAATAGCTGCGACTGTAACTGCGGTAAAACAAACAAACAGACAAAAGCCGATCGAGTCGAAACTAAGACCTCAGCTTCGCTTCGGTCAATTATCTACCATACTTACTTATTCAAGTTCCAAAGGTTATACTGTGATTATATTTAGTTACTGTACATAGAAACAGCAATTGATAGCTTTAATTCAATTGACATAATTGATTCATTGTGATTGAGAGACAGTATATGACCCACCTGTGACCCATGATGCTCTGCCTGCTAGTATCCAGGGCGGGGAAGTGTTGGGTGATGAGTTGCGGCAGCTCCTGTGTGACATAGGAGTACATGCGGTAGTTGGTGGCCCATGGCTCACGGGTGGCGTCCAGGTAGAACCCGGCAGCAGTGCCAAAATCCCATCGGTCATCCTCGCCCTCTATTCCACACCCTCCTGGCCATAACAACAACACAAACCACATTCTATCATTCATTTTAAAGCTAGATGTCCACCTTCTTATGTATCATTTTGTGGTGATACTGTATCATAGTGAAAAATAGCATAAGTAGATATACCATGGTATAGGACGTTTATGTCGCAACTTTTAGGGTTAGTTTCCGAGCTCCGGATTTAGCTAAGTTCTAGAATTTAAACAGATGGAGTCAGATAATTGGCTTTCCGAAACAGGGCGTAGTCGCAGTCCACGTTTAAATTAAATTTCGAAAAACTAGAAAATTGAACACAAAATAAAATAAAGAGAAAATAGTGTAAAGTTTAAGCTATTTTGAATTATTTAAGAATGCTTCATTTCGTCTAGGAAAAACGTTTCCAATTATAGAAATGAGAAAATAAAGATTTATTTGGCTGAAACTATTTACTGCGACTACGCCCCGTTTTGGAAAGCCGATTTTCTGACTCCAGCTGTTTAAAGTCTAGAACTACTTAGCTAAATCCCGAGCTCGGAAACCGACCCTTACTGTTAACTCAAGCCGATAGTCGATAGCAGATATTGGAAGTTTTGTATCAAATTATTGTGTTGTGTAACAAGAGAAAATTGTACTGCATCATATTGTTTTGATACTGTATCATTTGTAGTGATACAATATCGTTCTGTGATGATACTTTCCACATCTGTGGAGAGACCATAGAGAAAAGATAGCATAAGAAGATATCCCGAAGTTTGTAGAATGCATTCAAAGTTTGGAAGTTTTTTCATCAAATTATTGTGTTGTGAAATTGTACTGCATCATATTATTGTGTTGATACTGTATCATTTGTAGTGATACGTTATTGTTCTGTGGTGATACTGTATCATCTATGGTGAGACCATAGAGAAAAGATAGCAAAAGAAGATATCCCAAGGTTTGTAGAATTCATTCATAGTTTTGTATCAAATTATTGTGTTGTATATCCAGTGGAGATGGTAATGTATCATATTGTGTTGATACTGTATCATTTTAGTGATACGGTATCGTTCTGTGGTGATGCTGTATCATCTATGGTGAGACCATAGAGAAAAGATAGTATGAGAAGATATCCAAAGGTTTGTAGAATTCATTCAAAGTTTAGAAGTTTTGTTTCAAATTATTGTGTTGTGTATCAAGTGGAGATATCACTGAATCATATTGTGTTGATACTGTATCACTTGTAGTGATACGGTAACGTTCTGTGGTCATACTGTATCATCTATGGTGATACCATAGAGAAAAGATAGCAAAATAAGATATCCCAAGGTTTGTAGAATTCATTCATAGTTTTGTATCAAATTATTGTGTTGTATATCAAGTGGAGATGGTAATGTATCATATTGTGTTGATACTGTATCATTTTTAGTGATACGGTATCGTTCTGTGGTGATGCTGTATCATCTATGGTGAGACCATAGAGAAAAGATAGTATGAGAAGTTATCCCATGGTTTGTAGAATTCATTCAAAGTTTGGAATCAAATTATTGTGTTGTGTATCAAGTGGAGATGGTACTGTATCATATTGTGTTGATACTGTATCATTTGAAGTGATACGGTATCGTTCTGTGATGATACTGTATCATCTGTGGTGAGACCATAGAGAAAACATAGCATAAGAAGAAATCCCATGATATTTATAGGGCGTTCCAAATGTCAAGCCAATTTTTTGTTAACTCAAGCCGATTATTGTCTATTATTACCGTTTTGGTAGGGTGAGATCACATTGAATGCGTATACGTGCAAGCGCACGCTTTGTTGTGCATGAACAAGCATGCAGATGCGAAACAAAATCTGAAAAGAGCGATAGAAATAACTTCTAATTTTGTTTTTCGACTCATGCATGTCTCGACTTATACTTTCACATATACGCATTCAATGTGATCGCACCCCTAGTCAGATACGACAAATTAGTTAGCGCTTACTTGGACTGGTATCAGGACAGACCACAGCGATGCCGTGTTCGCTAGCGAACCTCTGTCCGCCGGCTTTCTGCACGTAGTTGAGTTCGTTGCACTCCAGACCCGACAGCCAGTAGATGACTGGCACTCGTTGTGAATCGGTCGTCTCGGCCGGCAGGTAGATCGCGAAGTTCATGCGACATTTCAGCTCTTTGCTGTCGATCAAATATTTATAAAATTAAAAAAAAAACTAGACATTGGAAAATCAAAGTACCGTAGGTAGTCCTACTTTTTTCAAGGTATTTTAAAAAATATTTCATTCATAAAATTCAATTTTTTCAATTCAATTCATTCTTTTTATTTGCCATCAATACAATTTACAATAATTATTCAAGAATTCATAAAAAAATAAAACATAGCTTACAATCAAAACAAAAATTATAAATTAATTATTTAAATCAAAATCTATTCATTAAAAGCAACAACCCAGCAAGGAAAATCCTGTCCGCTGGGCGTGAGCCATCAGTTCAATATTATTATATCAAATATTATTTTATTATTATAAATAAAAATAAATGTTTCAACATATCACAATAAACCAGACATTGTAAGCGAAATAGAATGTGGGAGATTAAAATGGGCCGGGCACGTACTCAGAAGAGTCTAATATGAACCAATTTTAGCACGCAATCGTCCAGGAAGAAGACCTCGTGGGAAACTGAGATAGAGATGGTAGCAACTGGTTTAAGGTGCGTACAGATATACGCGCCGCGAACATGAGCAATTCACTTTTAATCAGCTGACTATATCTGTATTTTTACAGAAACGGTAAGATACAGATATAAGAAGCTTGGCATCAGCTTATTAGAAGTGAATTGCTCATTTCTGCGGCGCGTAAATCTGTACCTTAAGACTGACATGGAGAGACTTGGAGCGACAGAAAAAATGCTGAGGAGCAAACTACGTGGAGACAGTTTGTTGGTGCGGTCAAATATCAACTTATATAGATGGCGCTGGGAGTAAGTAATTAAGTATATTAATGCCATTTTCAGCATTGATATCAGTTGAGAACACGCCCACTAGGTTTTCTGGGCAAAAATTGACAACTTCTGTTGCTTGCACTACATTTAACAATAGCAACTTTTGTTTCAGACAAGAAATTGTCAACTTATTTGTAAAAAACTATTTGTTGACAACCTTGGTTCAGACGCAGCTTGCTCTTGCTGTTGCTTGCTCTACATTTGACAATAGCAACTTTTGTTTCCGACAAAAATTTGTCAACTTTTTGTAGAAAACTATTTGTTGACAACTTTGGTTCAAACGCAGCTTTACATAAAAATGCATACGGATAAAATATTTCTCTTTATTCTCTGAATACGGCACTCTATAGATTGCAGATGATACCTTACCTATCATGAGAAAACACCTTTTGATAGCCTCCAAAACACTTACTACTCGACACTTCCTTTAAAGCCATCTGAAAAAATTATAAAACAACAATTAAATTAGAGTACAATAAATAAATTTTAAGCGGTTTCAAATGGCTTTCTTATCTGTCTGATACGGACTTTGACCGGCAAAATTTTAATCATATAATTCCAGTGATTTAATGAATGAATCAAACATATTTTTCAATTAAAGAAAGTATAAAATATATTTTTGAAATCATTACATACCAGTAAAGAGCGTAAACTTTGCATGATTATGCTGCTTCAATTAATTGAAACACTGATTTGTAAATGTACAGTTGATTGACTTGTAAAATGTTAGAAAAACATTGTCAATGTGGAAAAAAATGTATAGTATTTGTATGAAAACTGAGGGTTCCAACCTTACCTTCTAATATTTATTTATAAATTAGTAAAAAAATGGAAGAACCGGGACAGTTTTGCAATTATTAAAACTTAATTTATTATTAGACTTTTATGAATATGGAGACTTTAACCTAAACCTATAAATGAAATCATCAGACAGATAAATTCATGCCATCTAGATTTAGAGTTTATACTCAATGGATTTGATAATGATTTTCAGCTTGCAAATAAAAATTCAAAAAGCTCAAAAAAGTAGTTATTGGTTTTTTACCAAATTATTATTAATAAAATATGACAGTTTATAATCAATCCCTTAATCGCTTAAATATTAATAATTTTTTATACCACAAATCTTAGCCAAATGAGCGCCAAATTTCAAATACTAGGCCTACTCATCATCTACAACAAAAACGTTTAATAAATTTCAGCATAAATAAGAGCGTCACTCTCAATAATCATACTGAAAATACCTTGTAGGTAATAGGAAAAACTATAGTTGTTCCATTCAAATTGGAATTATTCTATTAAATATTAAAACTTCACAAAAACTTACCGTAAGTTATATTATTACCTAATTATAAAGAAGCAATGCCACAAAGAAACATCTTTTCAAAAACGCCTTCTCCGATTGGTTATCGTGATCGGTTAAATTTAACCTGCTGTTGTGCGATCGGGTCTTAGTTTTAAATCTAACAAAACCCTAGATTGCTCCAACGTTAGTAGACAGACTAATAACTTTGAGATTGCTCTACAGTTTCTGCAGACTGCCTTACTATGCTCTAGATCCTGAGTCTCAATTCTATATCCTAAACACCCTTTAATTGCATGTTTCTTAAAATCTATGCGACTAGACTCTTAGATATACGATAATAATTGAGTTATGTAGCATATATACAGGCTTGTTAGAGTAAAATAAGAGTATAGATTGATCTCAAGGAAGCAAGTTCGCGTTATCACCAAAGCTTTGAAATCACAGTGTAGTCTTCTAGTTGATAAGAAAGTAACGATTTACTATTATGTACTGGTACCTATAAAAAATACCATTTACTCAACAATAAATACCTTCATGTAGTAGATAATATAGATGCGATCTGTTTGTATTAATATGAGTTATCATCCCAGCACAACATATAAGCAACCTGCACACAGGGAAAATAGTGGCGCCTACTAGCTGAGGCGGGAATACGGAAATATACATTTGAATCGCGAATATTTCCAATTCCGCACGCCCACAGCAGCTAGTAGCCAAAACATACCGAGCGTTCCAAATACTTTTATAACTCTTAAGTCAGATTACACCAAGCTTGGTAAAGATATATCGTCATCGTCATCATAATATAATCATAGTACCTAATAATATTAAATGAAAAAGACTAGGAAATTGTCAAAAAACACAGATTTATTGATACTTAGAAAGACCGGTTTCGGTTATTACACCGAAGGTTATTAATCCGATGAGTTTATCTAAAGGTGCGTACAGACTTTCGGTCTGCTCCGCAACCGAACGTCACTCCAGCAGAGCGATTGATGATCGACCGGGGAGCAACAGTGGTTCGACCGGGGAACGCGAGAAGATCTAACATCTTCCGTAACGTTCATGATTGGTGCGTGGGCGGAGCGACTGTGGTTCGATGGTGGTACGAGAGCGGTACGAGGGAGGAGCGTGCTCGGTGCGGGTTGGAAGCGCGAATATGTGTACGCAGCTCTAGATTGACAATGATGTAATAACCGAAACCGGTCTTTCTAACTATCAATAAATCTGTGGTTTTTGACAATTTCCTAGTTTTTCATTTAAGATTATGACTATGATTATAATTATGATGACGATGTTCATATATCTTTACCAAGATTGGTGAAATCTTGCTTGAGAGTTACAAAACTTTATAAAAATAGTTGTAACGCTCGGGTATGCTTTGGCTTATCAATAAATCTGTGTTTTTTGACAATTTCTTAGTCTTTTTCATTTAATATGAATAAGTACCACTTATCAACTTCTCAACTACACAAAAAGTGAAAAAATAGTCATAATCGTCATCATGATTATGAAACATTAACAAAAGATTATCAAGAAGAAAATTAAAAATTGTGATTGATAGTTATTTTGGACTCAAAAATAATACGAGTGATTTGGAACAAAACTCTACACTAATAAGAATGGCCTCTGGACTATTTTATTGTAAGGGTGTGATCACATTGAATGCGTGTATGTATGTGTAAGTGCACGTCAGATCATGCATGAGCCGAAAAATAAAATTTGAGAAGTGTCATTAAAACACATTGTGACTTGCATGTAGCTGCAACCAGCAAGTGCAAGCGTTCAGTATGAGTGTTCTTATTGCTCTTATCCAGATTTTGTTTCTCATCTGCGCTCTTGGTCATGCATAACCAAGCGTGAACTTGCACATATATGTATCCAATGTGATCACACATTAAAACTAGAGTATGAAAACTTTTGGGAAACTGCCTGTTAAATCTATCCGTAATATTAATAAAATATAATATCGAGAATGACCTGGCTGGCTCAGATCTGGTGTCAGAGTTTTCAGGTCGCAACTGATCAATTTTAGGGCCTCTGACATGACCTAACGATTGCTTTTTAGGCAGCCGGGACCGACGACTTAACGTATCTATCCGTATTATATTCATTGTGATAAATTATTGATTAATAAATAAACAAAAACATACATACCACAAAAAACAGCTAGTATCTCTTCTTATTTACATAATAATATGCAGAGTACAATAACAAAAATGTTGAACAATTTTCTGGTACAATCCTCGAAATAAAATAAATTTATTGTGTTCTTGTAGGTATAATTCAGAAATTTTTTCCTCCCGATGTCCGTAATTCATGCCATGGTCTCACCACGTACTCTCTGTTGCCCCATATATACTTTCGTCCGTAAAAGTACCACATTCTGTAAAACACAAACAAAAAATATCAACTTTAATAATTCATAATTGATGAAAATCCCAAGATGATAGTCTGAGTTATAGTGAGTTATAGTTATAAGGGAAGTGAAGAAAGGGCGATATCGATTCTGAGCCTTACCACTGCCTTAGACGATAGCTGATACCGGTTTATTATCTGATGTTATCAAGGCTGTGCAAAGGTTAAAAATATACTTTCTACTCGTGATATTTTTCAAAGTTTTTTGATTTGTATATCATCAAGCTATCAAAATGACAACGTTTTCTCGGGAAAACATATTTTTACTGATCATTACTTTTTGAGATGTGATCGCCTAAAGATTAAATTTTTGGGACAGAACATTTCAAATTTGGTAAGAGATAAATCCATGAAATTTAGAGGATAGATTCTTCATGGTATTGTTGATCTAGTAAAACAAAAAATTCTGAAAATATCAATTTTTAAGATAGTTATTCAATTTACTGAAAATAACTTTTAGTTGAGTTATTTTAGGTAAATTGAATAACTTTTTCAAAAATTGATATTTTCAGAAAGTTTTTGTTTTACTAGATCAACAATACCATGAAGAATCTATCCTCTAAATTTCATGGATTTATCTCTTACCGAGTTTGAAATTTTCTAATGTTCTGTTCCAAAAATTCAAACTTCAGGCGCTCTTATCTCAAAAAGTAATGATCATAAAAAATTTTTCCTAGAGAAAGTTTTCATTTTGATAGCTTGATGATAAATCGAAAAACTTTGAGAAATATCACGAGTAGAAAGTTTATTTTTAGCCTTTGCACAGCCTTAACTGTTTATTTTATTCATTAAGAAAATACTTTTTTCAATGAGTTAATAATAAATGTCCATGATTGAATTAAACATTTTTTTTGATGAATTATATTTCAACTGTTAAAAATGATCTAGCAACGTTACGGAGCTAGAAAAGGATAGCGCTATCTCCTTTGTCGAATGGAAGACAGGGATAGCAACACCAACAGCAATATCATTGCTAATCAAACACTGCCATTATAACATGGACCTCACTTTAGCAGGTAACGCGTGTTCCGCAACGGTCTTATTAAAAACTTGACAAACTGAAAACTTGACTTACTGAAACATTCAAGAACTTAAAATAGGACGATAGCCATCCTCAGTAAATTAACAATCTTTATGCAAAATTTTAAGTTAATCAGTTGAGTAGTTGAGACGTGATGATACGTCATTCGGGAATTTCCTATCCCCTACGTGTATAAGCCAATTCTTTTCTTCATTATAATTAAAGATTACATTGATTATACTACTCACACTCCAAAAAGAGCTCCTCCAAGATGAGCAGCATGGTCGAAGAACCGCCATCTGAATATTAAACCAGCCAAATCCACGGCCATCAACGCTTTCAATGCCTGCACAAAACATAAAGCAAGTGAATAAGCTATCAAGAGATACAGAGCTACTACTTGAGCTACAAAACAAGACTAGGTCTAATATATACAAAGTAAGATTTACATTCTCAAGTTGGTGCATTTCAGAGGAGAGTGAACTATACGTTATAGTCCACGTTATAATGGTAGTGGAGATAGATAGAAGAACAACATTGCCGAACCTCTATCTTGTCAATTTCTTCTATAGACGGTAGCTGATACAGGTTTATTGATGTAATATTAACTGTTCACTCTCGTTTAAAATAATCAATTATATTTTATTAAGCGAGAAATTATATTTTTCAATAATTTCATAATGAATTTCCATAATTATGATTAAATTATTTTGTTAATTAATGATTGATTCTACATTGTTAAAAGACGATATGGCAACAGAGCAAAGCGAGAGAGAGATAGCGCTATCCGATTTGTTGAATGACAGACAAGGATAGCAATACCATTGCTAATTAAACACTGCCATTATAACGTGGACCTCACTATATTCCTGGCAACGGTTATGAAATGAAAAAGGAATAGAATGACGGAATAACGTTTTTATTTGAGACGTGGCGAAGTTTGTACAGTAATATCCACTCTACCACTTGGGCATAACTACGAAGGATGAATTTATTGGATTTGTCTGGGATGTGGAAACAAAATAATTATTGTTTTTAATGATCATTAAACTTATGATCATAAACTTACTTATTGAAACTTTAAACATAAACTTTAAACTTATTAAACATGGATTGGATTTGCCTAAGACGTGGAAACAAATCAACTATCGTTTTCAATGCTTGTCAAACTTTTACATGTTTTGATAAAAAAGACTACTTACTGTTTCAGCATTGACCGAATAATTTGGCACGAATATGACGGACACCTGAGATGTAGGATAGGCCATGCAAGAGTATCCAATAACCGCCATCACTGCCCCAGACTGCAAAACAAGATGCAACAAATTATTGAATGAAAAAAACTAAGAATTGTTCATCAGAGATTGACAATGGTGTAATAACCGAAACCGGTCTTTCTAAGCATCAATAAATCTGTGGTTTTTTGACAATTTCTTAGTATTTTTCATTCAATATGAATAATTACATCAACTTCTTAACTACAAAAAAATGCAACAAATTGAAACAGTGATACAATAATCAATAGAAAGGAAAGAAATTCAAAATATTTATGTCAAACAAACATACACTTCACATGCCAAAAAGAATAGAATAGAATAGAATAGAATAGAATAGAATAGAATAGAATAGAATAGAATAGAATAGATAGAATAGAATAGATAGAATAGAATAGAATAGAATAGAATAGAGTAGAAGATAATAGAATAGATGGAACAGAATAGAATAGAGTAGAGTAGAAAATAGAATAGAATAGAATAGAAAGAATAGAATTGAATAGAATAAATAGAATAGACTATAATAGAATGGCTATTCTAAAAGAGAATGGATGTGGACAACTTGCATTTTGAGAGGTGTTCTGAATTTCTTGCCTGATTTAGGGTGTGTGCACACAAAGAGTGGTCAATGGTCAGAGAATATATAGTGAGGTCCACGTTATAATGGCAGTGTCTGATTAGCAATGTTATTGCTATCCTTGTCTTTCATTCAACAAAGCGGATAGCGCTTATCTCTTTGTCGCTTTGCTTTGTTGCCAGATTTTCTTTTAACAATGTAGAATTAATCATTAATTAACAAAATATTTCATCTTAACTATGAAAAATCATTATGAAATTATTCAAAAATATAATATCTTGCTTAATAAAATATAAATGATAATTTTAAACGAGAACGAACAGTTAATACTACATCAATGAACCTGTATCAGCTACCGTCTATAGAAGGCATTGACAAGACAGAGGATCGGCAACGTTGATCTCCTATCTTTCTCCACTGCCATTATAACGTGGACCTCACTATAGATACGGATATCTATATCATTCCAAGACCTTTAGAGCAAAGATCGCCTGATCGCTTTATGTGTGCACTCACCCATAAGTTATACATATACTGTATTAATAGCCTAAGGGCCAAGCCACACGATGCGTTTTTCAGACGAGTCGACAGGGCAGGAAACACTCCGATTTGCTGATTCTCGAACGCTAACCTCGGAGAACTTCCTGTCCTGCCGACTAGTCTGAAAACAGCTTCGTGTGGCTTGGTCCTGATACAGAACTCTGTTTAGGCTGTGCAAAGGCTAAAAATAACTTTCTACTGTGATATTTTCAATGTTTTTCGATTGTATATCATCAAGCTATCAATGAAAAAGTTTTCTCAGGAACATTTTTTTCCGATCATTACTTTTTGAGTAAGAGCGCCTGAAGTTTAATTTTTTGGGACAGAAAATTTCAAATCGGTAAGAGATAACACAATGAATTTGAGGATAATTCTTCATTGTATTGGTGATTGAATACAACAAAATGTTTTTGAAATATCAGTTTTTGAGGTAGTTATCATTTACAAAAAAGCCAAAAATAACGTTTTTCGAGTTATTTTTTGTCATTTTTGGTAATTAATAACTCGGCAAAACGTTATTTTTGGCTATTTTTGTAAATTGAATAACTTTCTCAAAAAATTATATTTTCAGAAAATTTTTGTTTTATTCAATCAAGAATACCATGAAGAATTTATCCTCTAAACTTCATGGAGTTATCTCTTACCGAATTTGAAATGTTCCGTCCAAAAATTTAAACTTCAGGCGCTCATATCTCAAAAAGTAATTTTTTTTTTTTTTTTTTTTTTTTTTATCACATTACTATTGCTATCTAGTCTTGAGACTAATGAGCAAATTTTATCAAACCTAATTTACTAATTGTATATAATATGGACTACAGTGAAACTCTCTTTAGAATTTCTTACTGCTACCTACTAATAATTATTATGTACATCTATTAACTGTACTACTTAAGCTAGATTTCACTCAATCACTGCTCTGCTTTTTCACTAGACACCACTTTCACTGCACACCATTCAAATGGTTTCCTTCTTTTCAGTCTCCGCACCAACCCTCCGTTGTCTAGCAGCTGGATTGCTTCGACGTTCGTGTGTTGGTGGAGCCGTTCTTCATGACTTTCTGCATACCTTTGAATCTCACAGGATACCATGTTGACTCCCAGGTCCCTATGGATGTCGCTGTTCCGCACATACCAGGGAGCATCAACGATGTTTCGGAGCACCTTGTTCTGGAATCTTTGTATGATGGTGACGTTGCTCTGTTTGGTGCAGCCCCATAGTTGTATTCCATAGGTCCAAAGTTTGAAGATCTGCTTGTAGAGGAGCAATTTGTTTGGTATTGAAAGTGATGAGTTTCTTCCAATAAGCCAGTAGAATTTCTTGTATTTTATGTTCAGTTCTTCTTTTTTCTTTTTGACATGCTCTTTCCAGCGAAGCTTAGCATCAAGAGTCATACCTAGGTATTTAGCTTGATTTTCATGTGGTATATTAATTCCATTGATGTTGATTGGAAGGTACACAGCTCTCTTGTTGGTGAAGTTAACATGAATCGACTTTTCCTCATTGAGCTTCATTCTCCACTTTTTGGTCCAGTCTTGTATCTTGTTGACAGATCTCTGAAGCTTCGCTGTTGCAATACCAACATCACTGTCTACTGCTAGTAGGGCGGTGTCATCTGCGAACGTGGCTGTGGTATTCTCCTCCAAATTAGGGATATCACTAGTGAAGAGAAGATAAAGGACTGGTCCTAAAACACTTCCTTGCGGAACTCCTGCTTTTATCTCTCTTAGATCAGAATATGAATCTTCATATTTGACTCTAAAGTACCTTCCTGTCAAATATGATTGCAATATTTCTGTAAATTGCTTAGGAAGCATTTTCTTCAGTTTATAAAGAAGTCCCTCATGCCATACTTTGTCAAAAGCTTGCCCTATGTCGAGAAAAACTGCTGAACAAACCTTTTTTTCTTCCAAGCTCTTCTCTATTATATTAACTATCCTATGTACTTGATCAATTGTGGAGTGTTTTTTTCTGAAACCAAATTGATGATTAGGAATTAATTGCTTTCTCTCAATTATTGGCTTGAGTCTACTCAATAATATCCTCTCAAACAACTTTGATAACACAGGTAACAATGGAATTGGGGAATTGGTCTGTATGAAGCTACTTCATGTGGTTCTTTTCCTGGCTTGAGTAACATTATAACTTCAGCTACTTTCCAGACTCCTGGTACAAATCTGAGTCTGAATGAAGCATTCAGGATGTTTGTTAGCTTGATGAGTGCTTTCCTTGGTAGATGCTTCAGGACTAAGCCAGTTATCAGGTCAAATCCTGGAGTTTTCTTAGCATTCATAAGTTTTATTTCCTTTCTCACTTCTTCTACTGAGACATTCATTAGTTCTTGATTTTCCTGCATGATGTTACCTTCAATTTCTAGATCTTCTTGAGCTGCAACGTTTGGCTGGAAGACATTCACAAGATGATCAGCAAATGCCTGTGCCTTTTCTTCATTATTCTTGGCCCATTGTCTATTCAGTTTCCTAATAGGGGGAACTTGTTGGATGGGTGTTTTTATTTTCTTAGAAGCCTTCCATAGTGAGTAATCAGTGTTGCCTTGTCCTGTCAAATTACTCAAGTAACTGTTGATTGATTCATTTTTAATAAACTGTATCTCTCTTTTCAGTTCCTGTGTGAGAGTATTCAGTAATCTTTTATCTTGAGGAGAACGTGAATGCTGCCACCTCCTTCTAGCTCTTCTTTTCTCTGCAATCATTTCTCTTATTTCCAATGGATAATTATTTCCTACTGTTCTTCGTTTCTAGTCTGCGGAGTATTACACCAGGCTGCCTGTTGTATATCAGTAACAAATTTTTCCAGCTCCTCATCTATTTGATCTGCAGTTGTTAATGGTGAATTCAGGTTAATTCTTTCCTCCAACACTTGCTGAAAGCCATCCCAATCTGTATACTTATTAACTAGTGTGGGATAATTATTTTGTTTTTGTAAAATAGTGTCACTCAACTTCAGAATAATTGGAGAGTGGTCTGAATTGAGATCAAAACTTTCCTCTACTTGCAAATAGTTTACTGAAATGTTTTTGATTATGAAAAAGTCTATGAGATCAGGTATCTTACTTGTATCTGTAGGCCAATAAGTTGGTTTTCCAGTTGAAAGAGATTCACATCTTGACTCTCTTACAGCTTCGTAAAGTACCTTGCCCTTATGAGTTGTTAATCGTGATCCCCAATGAATGTGTTTTGAATTGAAGTCACCGCCAAGGATAAATCTCGTTCCCAACATATCAAACATTGATAGATGATCTTCTTTTCTGAATGAATATCGAGGAGGACAGTAGACAGCTGCAACTACAAATCGATAATTAACTGCTTCCACACATACTCCTATCAATTGAATTCGTTCAGTTTCTAATTTAACGTGTTCATTATGCTGAATGCTCTCTTTGATTATGATTGAACTCCCCCCTCTCGCAACATTGTTGGGATGTAAGGCGTGGTAGGTCCTGTAACCTTTAAATTTTATGTAGGACTGTTTTGTAAAGTGAGACTCAGAAATGAGACAAATATCTACATTATCTATGTTTAGAACTGCTTCCAATTCCAGTTGTCGTTGTAAGAGTCCATTTGCGTTCCATTCCATTATGTTTAGTGAACGAATCATTTTGGTTTTTGTTGTCTATTATTGTCTAATTTCTCGATGCGAGATTGAAGGGATGAAATTATTTTCTCTTGTTTATCAAGTTTAGATAAGATGAGCTGTAGGATTTGTGAGGTGTCTTTTACTTCTTCATTTTTCTTCATCTGCGATTTATTTTCTTTGGATACGATTTCGGCGAAAGTCATTCTCTTTTCTGTGGGCCTACTTTGATGTTGAGTGGGCCTACTTTGAGAATTAGCCACATTCCGAGCCTGAGAATCGACAACATTTTTTGATGTTATATTCTTACTGGCTACCCTACTCGAGTTACGTATTTTTTGTAACTCAATTGCTACAGAGCAACCACGGTAGCTTGCAGGATGAGCTTCACCACAATGAATGCATTTCGGTAGTGCTTCACTAGGTTTCGTACACTCCTTTGATGCATGTTTTCCAGCGCACTTCACACATCTGGCCTCCTTGTTGCAATAAGCCTGAGTGTGGTTGAAAGCCTGGCAACGCTTACATTGAGGTATTAGATTAACTTTCTTCAATGCTTCAACTTCTACTCTGCAACCCAGAATATGTTTAAGTTCAAAAACCTTCTTAACATTCTCTTCTGCGCTGAACGAAACCATGAACATGTCTAATGGTTCTTTAGTTTTCCACTTCAACTTATTCACTACATCTACCACTAGCAATCCCTTAGCCTTTAAGTCCTCCATTATGGATTCTATACTACAGGAGTGATGAAGTTTTTTTATCATCACTCTTATGGGTCTCACCTGTTTGTTTTCATACGAGTGCCAGTTGAAACCATCGTTGATTAATTCTTTTGTAATATTCTGTACGTTTCTGAATCTACTGAATTTACTTTGAAAGTCTCTCTACTCAAGAGCTTTATTCTAAATTTTTCATCTGAAGTCACTTTTTTCAAACTTTTATGAAGAGACTCCAGGCTCTTTATACCATCCACTATGATTGGTGGCGGTGGCGTTTCTTTCTTCTTGTTCTTTACTTCCTCACCTTTATTCTTCTGCAATGAGGTGATTTTGTTCAACTGACGATGGTTACCAGTAGGCTCATTCTTTGGTTCAGGAGACAAAGTACTATTTAGTTTCCTCTTCTTTGTAGTACGTTTGTTACGGGCCCTGATCCACTCAGTCTCTTTTGCCAACTCCTCCTCATTAGTTGAGTAGTTTTCAGCAACTGCTGGACTGCATGGTTGTTGAATGTTCTGTTCTATTTTTTGAAATCGCAATTCTAAGTCTTCAATTCTCCGCTGAAGTTCTACGTTGCTCTTCTCTAGCTGCTTTCTCTTCTCATCCGACTCCTTCCAGGCGATGAAGAGTGCATGCTCGGCGGCTGAATGGAGCTTATTTGATTTAATATAACGATCCGGTGAACACTGGATCTCTGATGGTTTGGTGGTGTCCATGTTCTCGATGTTGCTTTCCTCGTCTTCTTGCTCTTCAAACTCGGGGCAAGAAAACTGGGTAGTTTCAACAATTTTCCACTTGACGTAGCCATAGTCAATAATTTGCGAACATACTTTTCGAAAAGCCCTCGTACTCACTCACGATCGCGGAAACGCGAGCGCGAACGAAAATTGAAGGCCGCGCGAAAGTAGGTCACTTCGATTGCATAAAGACGGCGGATTTTAACCGAAATTTGATGCAATGTTTTGTTCCACTTAAATACCGTGAACAATCAACTGCTGACTCACTACTTCTACTGCACTACACTACGAGTACGTCTGCACTGTATGAGAGCTAACGCGATACTGACAAAAAAAAAAAAAAAAAAAAAAAAAAAAAAAAAAAGTAATCAAATCAAAAAGTAATGATCGGAAAAAATTTTTCCCTGAGAAAACTTTTTCATTTTGATAGCTTGATGAAATACAAATCGAAAAACTTTGGAAAATATCACCAGTAGAAAGTTTATTTTTAGCCTTTGCACAGCCTTAAGGCTAGGGCCACACGAGCGCACATAGTGCGTCCGTTGCAACTTACTTTTTGCGGCAGTCGCCAATGACACCACACGAGCGTTGAGTGTGGTGCGTCAACGTCAGTTGGCTTTACGCAATTGAACTGGACGAAGCAATACATTTTGCATGTCTCAACGTGTACGTTGTAGCATTTCTGCGCAGTTCAAAATCACCGTCCGTTACGACTTCCTTTACTTGGTACACACGTACCTCGTGTGTTGTCACCAATTCACTTCTATAGTGAGGTCCACATTATAATGGCAGTGTACGATTGACAATACTGTTGCTGTCCTTTTCTATCATACAACAAAACAAAATGCACTATCTCTCTCTCGCTTTGCAATGTCTATTTGCCAGAATATTTTATATTTACTTTTGACAGTGACTGTACAAAACTGAACAAACCATATTCTCAGCCTCCATTTTTTTTCTTCATTCTATCAAAATAATTGAGTACACAAGTCGTATAATTGATTTAAAATGTATTTTTGAAACAATGAAAAAATTTGTAAACATTACCTTATGAGAAACACAAATTAAAATACCTGAAATGACATTTTAAAAGTTGATAACTAACCATCCTAGACTTCATCCATGCTCAAGTTAGCCCACCCGTGTAGGTTAGACCTACTCGTATCGGTATAAATAATATTGAAAAGTTATTTCAGAATTAATCCATTAAAATTACTTATTTTTAAATAGGATTTCTATTTTTCTATTATTTTTAAAGAAAATTGGAATAGAATACCTACCAAATAACTCAATTTCTGTTGTTTTGGAATTCAAATTGTTGTATCACAGCTTTTTAAATTAGCCGCCATTTCAGGTTTGTATAAAAATAAAAATCTGATCTCAGTCATAAAAGCAAATTTTTTAATCAAATTGTGAAAAAATATTTTTTCTTGATCAATTTGACATTAAATTGATTATTTTATCAAGGAAATGATAATTATTATTAGTTTAAATCTAATGGGATGAATTGAATAACAGCTGTGTACAGTCAGTGGCAAAATGGAGAGACTTGGCAACGTTTTCCTCCTATCTTTCTTAACTGCCATTATAACGTGGACCTCACTATATGTATTTCTACAACGTACGTCAAAAAGTAAGTTGCAACGGACGCACTTTGTGCGCTCGTGTGGCCCTAGCCTAAGTGAACAATTCACAAGTATTCGGAATACTCACAGCTCCCAAAGAATGTCTGCCGACTCCCATTCCCACACTTGTGATGATACTGGCCAGTGAAGCCACAACTCCGCCAGTCAGATACATCGCTGTGAACTGTTCTTTGCCCAGACTGGCAACTGTACCTGAAACCATACACAAACCACATACATAAACAACACAATAAACTATATAATACAACAATATAATATACAAGTTACATTGATATTATTTGATTGCCATTTGTGATGCTATCCTTGTCTATCATTTGACAAAGCAGATAGCGCTATCCTTCTCTAGCTCCGTAGTAAGTTTATCAAACACTGCCATTATAATGTGGACCTCACTATAGTAACCCTTTCTTTTTTTCAAATCAAATAACATTTATTTTGTCAAATTGAAAACAATACAATGAAGACTATGAATCATAAAAATAAAAGACAAGCAAGAAATACATAATAAGATTCCAATAACACATAAACTCTTAAATTAAAAATAACTTGAAGGTGATGATTTCTTGATCCATTCCGAGCTGCTTTGTATAAACACACTTTTTTATGTATTTGAACACGACATGCAGTCGATGATTAAGGAAATATTAATAACTTTTACTTACTGACTGGAGTACTTTCAATCGTTTGGCGATCATTTTCAACAGTGTAGACCGGAAGTGTTTTGATGGTTAGGAAGATTTTGGGTTTATTATGTGATCAAAAGTTTGTTGGATTTGAAATTCAGCTGTTCATTTAGTATGTTGTTACTGTCTAGGATGGTGGCTTTATAAATTTCAAAGTTTGAAATTTATAAAGCCACCATCCTAGACAGTAACAACATACTAAATGAACAGCTGAATTTCAAATCCAACAAACTTTTTGATCACATAATAAACACCACAAATCTTCCTAACCATCAAAACATTTCCGGTCTACACTGTTGAAAATGATCGCCAAACGATTGAAAGTACTCCAGTCAGTAAGTAAAAGTTATTAATATTTCCTTAATCATCGACTGCATGTCGTGTTCGAATACATAAAAAAAGTGTGAAAAATAACTTGTTTTCTATCTTACAAAGCCAGCAAAACCTAGGTTTTTGCGCTGGCATAGGTACATAGTACTAAACTGATAGAGCTTGTAAGGGAAAATGTGAAACATTTTTATGTTCACAAAAGTGTTGGAGAGTGAGAGAAGAAAAATGGAAGAGAAAGAAGGATGAAAGGCGAAAGAAGAAAGTAAGGAGAAAGAGAAAGATAAGAAAAATTGAAAAGTATAATAGGTATATATATGTTTCTCCTTCATTATAGTTATAATTTGAACATGATGGCTCAATAAATTGTGCAAAGGATAATCACAACTAAATAATCAGACATAAAAATAAATAAATGAACAAATAAATCATATTTTTGATGTATATGATTTACCGGTAAGTAATTTTCCCTTCCAAACAGAATGGAAAAGGCTAGTTGAATGTGAATGTAAATTATCTATGAATTACTTATTATTTTTTTAAATTAGATGAATGAAAATGATTTACCATGGGAAAAGCTGTGCAGGACATACATGTTGGCACCCAGATGTAGAAGCATGTAGTGACTGAATGTAGATAACAGCATGGGCCAGCATAGCGCTTCTAAAACACAGAAAAAAGTTGGAAAATACATAAATAAAACATACAAAACTCATGTAACATCGTGTAATCATGTAAACATCATGTAATCATGTAAAACATCATGTAATCAGGTGATGACTATAACTTGAATCTGACTGTGTACAGTAAATTGTTCCAGTTCCAATTGTAAATTCTTCCATCACGTGACTAGTGCAAAATGTTCCCATGGAACACCATTTCAAAATCGTTGCTTCAAACTTTTGGCGCGCACTTATAAAGTTGATTTACACCAAAATGTGTCGTTCACTAGCTGCGTGAATGAAGAAAGGCTGTTTTACAAACTTACCGTCTAGAAAAGTGTGCATTTCTTTCATTCCATTACTCTCAAATTTTCTATAGAGGAAAATTCATTTAACAAAATGGTTATCAAACATCATATTGTTGGTTATGTATTATATGGCTATGCTATGGTAAACAAACTATCAGCGCATGCGCAGAGAAGCAAGCAGATTACAATAATCGACCAATTAGAGCTCAGATAGTTGGAACTGTACCAGGCCGGACAATTTACCACGCTTCGACTGTGGGGCAGGAATTTGGAACTGGAACTGATTTCTGGTACAGAATCTGTCAAAACTCTTCCCATGGAACGCGGGACTTTTTACCTGGTAAATTGTGAATTGGACAATTTGCCACATTCCATGTACACAGATTGGGCCCACTATAACAAGTCTGATTTGAGACAGAACTAGTTCTGTGCCAATTTTACATAATATTTGTTGTGCAAGACAGTAATTTATTGTCAAATCCGATATGGAGAGGCTTGGAACTACCAAAGGATATGCTCAGGATAGCTCCACCTGGGACCTATTGCATGAGAAAATCTAAACTAATTTAAAAACATATTCAACGAATGTTTTATTTTATTATTGAAATAATGGGCTCTCCCAGAAAAGCTAATGCTTGAGCTCTGGCAGAGAGTTCAAAAATGTTAAAGGTAATTAGGATGGATGTCTAAGACAATTTAATTAGTACCAGAAGAAACAATATTATTAGTTAGCTAAAATGAAAAACTCATGAAGTGAAAGTGCAAATGTTTAGTGATTAAACATAAAGAACCCAATATATAACCTATAAACTTGACTCTTCAATTTTTGTTTCCATTACGAACTGCTTGTTAAAAATCACTTTTGAACAACTAAATTACGACATAGCAGTCAGGTATTTATAAATAAAAGCTATTTGCTTTATTTATAAATATAAAGGATGCAAATGTTTAGTGATAAAACATGAAGAACCCAATATATAACCTATAAACTTGACTCTTCAATGTTTGTTTCCATTACGAACTGCTTGTTAATAATCACTTTTGAACAACTAATTACGACATAGCAGTCAGGTATTTATAAATAAAAGCTATTAGCTTCTACTCACATTAGTGGAACGCTTTGGGACACTAGGCCCTTCATCAACATTGGTTGACATTTCCCTTTTGACACTCCCCTCCAGTGTCAACCAGTGTTGAGGAAGGGCCTAGTGTCCGAAAGCGCTCCACTAATGTGAGTAGAAGCTAATGGCTTTTATTTATAAATACCTGACTGCTATGTCGTAATTCAGTTGTTCAAAAGTGATTATTAACTTGAGTGTTGATAGGAAATGACATTGGATAATACGGTAAGGCAGAACACCCGAAAGGATCTCTCTGCCTATAAAAGCCTTATATGAATAAATAAATGAATTAGTTAACTGGTTTTAAAAGTCGGAAATGACTTGAGTATTAACTTGTATTTTCTAATGCGACAAGGCCCTGAAGGCCTTTTGTTGGAACATCCAAATGTCCGCTTGGACATAGATGGCCCTGGCAGTTAGGATTAGTTACTAAAGTGGTAATTACTTATGTAAGTGTGCAAGTAAGTAAGTAAGTGAGTAATTGAGGAAGTAAGTAAATAAGTAAAGTAAGGCTAGGCACACACCAGTTAAGTCAAGACAAGACAAGACATGATCAAACACGTTCAGTCACAATACTTCACATATTTGCTTATGAAGACATGTCTAATTGCAATGACTAATCAGTGTGAGATGCGTCACAAGCAACAATGTGAAGTATTGTGACTAAACGTGTCTGATCATGTCTTGTCTTGACTAACTGGTGTGTGCCTAGCCTTAGTAAGACAGTATTGCAAGAACTTACTGGATGCAGCATTTGTACAGAAATACTTGAACATAGTCGTCTGCCAGCTGGGAACTTTCCACGCCAAATAGACAAGAGCATTCGCAAAACAGATGGGCGCGAAAATTTTCTCAGCCTCTGTAAGACGTTTCCAAAATTTGTGCATTTCCTCTCTCAACGGAATCTGTTGGAAAAAAAGAGATGAAAATACATGATAGGTTATATTTATCTATAAATAACATTGTATAGGTGCAAAAATTATAATGAAATTAAGGGAGTTTGCACACAGAGAGTGGTCAACGGTTGAAGCGGTATTAGGAGGATAACTATCATATGCAGTTTGGCTTACAATTCTCGGTTTAAACAGAGAATGTCAGCTGTTCGTTTAAACCCCGAGTGGAACATATTATGATAAATGCAACCATATCTACAAGTAAACGTGGTTTAGCGTTAAACGTGGATGTTGCATATGGCCCTTATACCGCTGGAACTCCAAACGCCTGACCGCTCGCAATCGATGTGCACGCAATAATAACAATGGAACAACTACATTTTCTATTTCACTTACCTAGGGAGTTGCATAACGGATACTAATGAGGAACTCAAAGAAGTTCAAAAACGTATCACTGCAGCCAACCGCACATTTTTCTCCCTTGTATGCATATTCAAAAGCTAGGAATGTACACCGTGAATGCAAGATAAAACTATATAAAAGCATTATAAGGACAGTGGTGTGTTACGGAAGTGAGACATGGACAATGACAGCCAGAACAGCAGACCTGTTGAATGTATTTGAGAGAAAGATGCTGCGAAGAATATATGGACCGGTGTGTGAGGCAGGACAGTGGCGTATCCGTATTAATGCAGTTAGCAACACTCTACAGAGAACCCCCACTATCGGTCCACATAAGATTGATGCGGCTCCGATGGGCAGGACATTTGCAACGGATGCCAGATATACGTGTGCCAAGGAAAGTATTCGTGACAGCCTGGAGGAGGAGACCTGTTGGAAGACCAAGAGAGCGATGGGAGGATAGAGTGGCAAAGGACGCTAGGGAAATGCTACGTTTGAGGAGATGGAAAGGTGCAGCAATGGATAGAGATGGCTGGAGGCAAAGTTTAATTGAGGCCAAAGCCCGATTTGGGCTGTAGCGCCATTGGAGAGAACTACATTTTCTCAAGAAGTTTTCATACTGTAATACTTGAACTGTTGGTCAGTAATATCATAGAGATAGAAAACTTGGTGACCCGATCATATGTGCATCACTACAACACTAGGCATAGAGAGCTGATTGACATACCCAGGGTGCGCCTCCAGAGACTGCAGGTTATATTTATACTACTTGGATATTATACTAATTTAGATTATATTTATGCTACAAGAGCTCAGGGTTTATTTATTGATTCTATTCGGTGATTTGACATTCTTTATTCATTTATACAAAAAGTACATCATCGGAATGAATTGAATTGAATTCTATTGTTTCCGAAAAAAATACAATGTAGCATACAAATGTAAAAACACATGTACACAATCTTAAAATAACAAACTTAAAAAATAAAATAATAGAAACCACGCTCACATGAACCTAAAAGGTTTGTTCGTGAGTTGAATTATAAATTAAATATTGAAATGAAAGAAAGGAGTTCTGAATTTTTAGCCGACTATAAACAAAATAAAACATCTTATAATAGAAAGTAATTATTAAAAGAAGAATTAAAATGATATCTATCATCAAAATGATAGGGAGAGGAAAAATAAGGTAACATTGTGCTATTCCTCTCCCAAATTTAGATACACATAGTCCGAAATAGGTTAAGTCTTGTAGTTCTTCAATTCAAAAAAATTTCAGTCCTCAAGTATTTTCACAAAGTAGATTCTCATTAGTTGTGACCAAATGCTTGAAGGTCAGGGCCTATTACAGTGTTCAAGAGTTTCTGGACGTCGACTTGACTCAGATTTCGGCTAGTTAGCCAAGCATGTTATAGTGTGCTTTATTGTTTTTTGCTGAGGGTGATGCAGACATGAGCTATAGGCTTGTGTGTGGGTAATGAGGCGAATGATAATGAGAGGTGAATGGACCTACAGTTTTAGGTGGGTTCCAAACCACCGGGAAGCGATTTTACAACTCATGAATCATATTCAGAGGAGTTGGCTCGAGCGGTCACCCTTCCAACGGGAGTATCAGGCGCATGATTCTCAACTTATCTAAGCGATAGCTTATCAAACCGCTCACTGTTTGAAACCAGGGATGGATCCCGCACACTGCCATCTTGATCATAATCATGTGTTATGTAGTGTATTATGACGCCATCGATACCACAAGTGTGGGTAAAGGATGTAGAACAAGATATCAAAGTACGTTGTAATAATGGGGAGCTGAGAATGAGAAGCCTCAACCACAGAATACGATACAGAATGGAAAGTCGGCTAGTATCCTGTCGCAAAAATCCGCCATCTTGAAAGAAAGTTCAGTACTGTAATAGTATAGATGGGAGGTTTGGATCACTTTACTGATCCGGGTCAATTGGTCTCGTTCACTGCCGCGAGCCAATCAAAAGACCCAGATAGCGGTAGTTTCAATTTCTAACTTTAATTTCGCAGTCATATGACGAGGTCTTAATGCACTCAAGTATTCGCGACATGTATAAAACATTGGTTGTATAGGCGTTTGATTGATACTTTCCATTCTGTATGTATTCTGTGCCTCAACTCTCAACAACACGAATAAAAAAGGATGATAGTTGTATGTTTTCGGAAATTTTGACACTGCTATCTGGAATTTTGCAACTACCTCGAGTAGCTCATTCAAGATAATAAATTCATGTCAGCTGAGCTTTAGTGTTTACAAGTTTGTTTCTTCAATGGTTCCAAATTTTTAAAAATAACTCGATAGTATTAGTTTCAAGTGGTAATTGAGTGGAATATTACTTATTATTTATTAATTCAAGTCATCTAAATTCAAAATTTATAGTTTCATGTTTATCTTGGACTAAAATTTTATAAAAATTGTACACGTGAAATTCTAACCTTATCTTGGACTTTGTCACCTATAAATTTGAAAGAAAAATACCACAAGGACTACCTTATTATTTTATCTTCTAAAATGTTATTGCATTAGTGTCATTTGCATTGTATAATAAATAAATAAATAAATTAAATAAATACCTTCTGCTTCATCTATTACCCACACTTGTGGGATCGATGCCGTCATAAAACTCAATACACGTAATTACACACACACACACACACACACACACAAATATTCAGATGGCAGGTCCAAACAGTGACGACTTTTAATAATAATTCAAATCACTACTCATAAATTAATTTACACTATAATATGCCTTGTCACAAACAGCCTCCTGACAGTTCTCTTGAAGGCAGCTCCACACCAGGAGGCAGCTTATTGAAGAATATCAGGGTAGAAATCCCACACTTGATCGATGGAGGCGTCTCCTGGGGACATCCACCTCACGGTGCCGTTATTATGGCACAATTAAAGTAGTTATTAGTGTGGTTACAATTTCAGTGGTTGGACATTTGAAATGAAAATAGCCTTACCCGTTTTTCGGCCGGTTGATTCCAGTTGTTGAAGTATTGGAACGGTGATTCTACTTTTTCTTGAAACGATTTATGTCTGGCGCGTATATTCTCATACTGCCATATGGCTGCAGCAGATACTGAGGCTGAACCAAACTGAAAAAAATTAATTGATAATTAGAGAATTAGGCCTACCAGAGTTATTGGAGTGATCTGTGGTCTAGTGCATATAGTGCTTGCGTAGCAGCCCAGATGTCACGGATTCAAACCCACATATGAACAAACGTTTTTCGACAGGTCAAAAGAACAACATTAATTAAATAATTATTAGCAAATACCAGGGAAACCTAGTTTATTGGAATGATACAAGATCTAGAGATTCTCAATTCTTTTTTTTTTCTTTTTTTTTCATCTAGAGATTATTTGAATATTTAATATAATAATATAATATTTTAAATAAAAAAGGGTACTACAAGTTTTCATATTGTTCTTATTAAGATTCAGAAGATATACGGTAGTGCTTGCGTTGCAGCTTAGATGTCCCGGGCTAAAACCCAGATATAGATAAACTTTTGGCCAGGTCACTCCCGTGTTATCGGAGGGGCACGTTAAACTGTCAGTCCTAGCTGAAGTACGGACAGTCGTAAGACGCCATTATTGGTTGAAAATATACATCAATCCCGTGTTGTTGGATGGGCACGTCAAATTTGCGGTCCTGGCTGAACTATGGATGGTCGACAGGAGCCATTGGTGGCTTAAAGTTCACACCAGGTGGGAGGGAACGCCCCGCAAGGGACTCCCCACCAACAAAATGTATGAAGAAGAAGGTATTGAAAAGCCATGCATCATTTGAAGGAGCTAGAAGCGGGTAAATTTAAGAGAACCATGAAAAATATTTCAATTTGAAAATGCCCGTACATAGAAAAGAGGAGTTTTAAATTTGAGGGTTTTTTTTGTTTGGTGTTTGTATGCTTGTGTTTGAATTTTTATTTCTATGAATGTAAATACTTTTTATTTACCATGTTTAATTTATTATGACGATGCTATGCATTTGTATATAAATGCTTTTCGAAATAAAGAAATCTTGAATCGTATGAAAATTCACTTTTTCACCAGTTTATGTATTATTATGTGGCCTTGTGCCATTTTTATTTTATTATGTAAATTCATTTCTTCGTTCATTATAATACTAGAGATGACGATTCCCAGATCTATGGAAGTCAATCGGAAGTAAGTTTTTCATTTCTTTTTGACGCGATCCATCCGGGAACACCTGGCTAACGATCAAAACTTTGGATATTTAATGGATATTTTATTTAAATGTAAGTAAAGTGACCAATAGGTGTCCGGCTGGTGATTCACCCGGGTCACAAGATGGTGTTTCACTAGTGTCTCACCCGGGTCATCAGTTGGTGTTTCACTGGCGTTTCACCCGGGTCACCAGTTGGTGATTCACTGGTGTCCCAACTTGCTCTACACACGGACACCACTGGTTTTACTTGTTACCTTTTCTAGATTGTTGGTGTGTTCTAATGAAATAGCCTACAGGACCAAGTTAAGCTTATTAGCAATTTAATTTTATTGTCAACTTACAGCGGCTGTGAACAAGACAGGTTTCCACAATCTTGGCGTGCCAACGTCTCCAGCGGACGGAATTATTGGAGACTGGGTTTCAACAAATTCCGGGCTACTTTTCATACGTTTTCTGGGTAGTCTGAAGTGTCTAGATGAAGTCCTGAACGATCTTTTTCCAACCAGTCGCAGAAAATCATTTACAATAGGAAAATGTGTTGTTTTAAAGCTGTTCATGACCCTGAAACAATAAAATAAGAGTCTGCTCTGTTATATGGTTACAGAAATGTATGATACTGATGTTGTGTGTAAAATAAATGACTGGAGTTTATAAAAATAAGGACTAGCTTGTAAAATCATAAATTAATGAGAGGTTTAGAGCTATAGTAGTAGAATTAAAGAGTAAGAATAGTAATTTTAACATGTATAAGACTTACCAGTGGTTGGAACACTTTTGACAAACTATCAAATTCTGGATGATACTCATCATGAATTAAATATTTTACAGAAGAATAGAGGCTGATAAATTTTATTTCAACCTTTAATAGTATTAAAATATTAAACCATTGTTGAAAAAGATGACGCAAACTGCGAAACGTATTAACTCAATTTTTTAGGTTATGTTGAAAATTTATAAATCAATTCACCGCCAGCTGGATCAAAATGACTATGATCTTGGTTTCCAAAAATTATCTCTACAGTGTTGGCAAGCATGTTTCTTGCAAAACAGCTGTCAGTTGTTCAAGGCCCCTTGAAAATAGATCGTCGTTCTCCTTTGTGATTGAACTTTGCATTCAAAACAAAAGTCAAATATTGATTTGGTTTGTGCTATTTGTGTGATAAATTATCCTTTTAATTGTTTACAAACTCAGCCAGTGATTTAGACCCCAAATTTTTGGTTTCTGAGTCAAAATGGGAGCAATTTTGGGGGTGTTCTCCGTTGCTCAGGTATGAGTCAATATTGTCAACTTCCTTGTTCTAGTCTTCAAGACGTAATATATTATATCATTTCTCTAATCTAATAAGGATTTTCCATGTGTTCAAGTCATTTTCCTGCCAAATAATAGTTTGCCCTGTCAAGAATTATTCTACCAAAACTAATGTGCCACCTTCAATAATAGTTTTGAATCTTGCAAAAGATCTTGTTTTGTTTCAATTCGAAGTAATCACATGAACCTATTTTTAAATAAACAATGAGTATTATATAACTAAACATATGATTCAATTATAAGACCAAATATGAGCTCTATTTGATTGTTTTTCATAGGTACTAAAATTTAGTCCAAATCTTCAATGAATCAAATTTAAAGTATTAGCAACGATTACATTGTACTTCTTTCTAATTTTATTTATTTTCCCAATTTATTATGCCATTTTGGTTACCAATAGTAAGTATTGTCACACCATAGAAAAATGAAGCTACCCATAGAAATTGAAACATGAATAACATAATAGGCTACTTAATTTTAGTATTCTATCCAATACTGTATCATATTCATAGAATTACCTGAATAACCTTCCTCTTTATCAATTTAAGATTCGTTTACTATCATAACATTAAAACAAATGCAAGAAATCTTCAAAAAACATACAATCAATAACAAATACAATACAATACCATCAGGCCGGATGTGTTGTGTCTAGATTTAAAAAAAGATAGAAAACAACATATTTTTGTCAAAAATTAAGATAATTTTATCATAATTTGTGTTTTATAGGCTACAGTTTCAAGGAAACTATGCTACCGTATCATCTATCATTTCTAAATTCTTTAAAGTTGAGTATGTTCTTGAATGTGTTGTTTTGAGACATTTCCCTATATTTATGTTATGTGGCATTTTTGTGAAAACTTATGTTGTTACTAATGTTGCAGCTGGCATGTTGTTGCGGAAGTGCAGCATGCAGTTTATGCTGCGCCGGGTGTCCGTCATGTCGCAACTCTACATCGACTCGCATAATGTATGCTGTTATGCTTCTCATTGGAACCATAGTGGGCTGCATATTCCTCGCTCCCGGCTTACAGAACGAATTGAAAAAGGTAAGAAAAATACGTATGGTACTACCCTGTTAACTGGACTTTTGTATCGCTCATCTCATCTATATATCGAAGTGTATTCGATGTATCGATACTTCTCCATGATCATTTCAATTATAGTGCAATTTTGACAACGTGGAATATCCAAATCCAATATCCAATGTCGTGATCAAGGCCAGGTTTTTCTGGATCGATCTTGTCAAGTAATTGAAAACAATTTTCACAAACTTTAGGCAGTATCACAGTCCATCAAAGCTCTCACTAAAGAAATCCTCCAACTGGTAGTTTAAGCTCCTTCCAATGAGCCACCGCGACAATGAGTTCCTGAATACATTTACAGAGCGCGCCCTAACCGAGTCTGGCAGGCAGTTAAACATTCGCACAGCCAACACTGGAAAACTATCCTTCTCTCTTGACAGGCGACAGCGCGGCACATCCAAGTTGACCCTCCTCGAGTTCCATGTGAATACACTCTCTTCTGGTGAATGTGTAATTTTTTTCCTGACATGTAGGAGCGATGACAGTATGTAGAGGCCATATTTATACTGAATGGATACCCAAACGCTGAAATATGGGCTGGCAGTGTGCATCATACTCACTACATGTCATTACACGGAGTGCCTTCTTCTGAAGCTGGAGAATGTTCCTCACAAGCGCCGAGTGCCCCCATATCGAGATACCGTACTGAATGTGGCTGGCAAATACCGCATGGTACAACATCAGCAGGCGATCAACAGTGAGCAGATAAACAACTCTAGAAAGCCTTTTGCAAACTTTGATCTATAGAAATTGATCCTTCTCCAAGTGTTCTTGCTCTCTCGCTCTAGGTACTCTCCTCTTAACTGGAATTTTGTATCGATTATCTCATCTATATATCGAAGTATTCGATGTATCAATACTCCTCCATGATAATATCAATTTCAGTGAAACAATCCCTTTATTTTGACAGCGTAGAACATCCAAATTAATCCTTCAAGTGTTGAGGGAGTGCACTTGTTCTCTCACTTGAGGTACTCTCCTCCTAACTGGAATTTTGTATCGATTATCTCATCAATATATCAAAGTATTCGATGTTTCAATACTTCTCCATGATAATATCAATTTTAGTGAAACAGTCCTTTAACTTCGACAGCGTAGAACATCCAAATTAATCCTTCTCCAAGTGTTGAAGGAGTGCACTTGCTCTCTCGCTCTAGGTACTCTCCTCTTAACTGGAATTTTGTATCGATTATCTCATCTATATATCGAAGTATTCGTGTATCAATACTTCTCCATGATAATATCAATTTTAGTGAAACAGTCCCTTAACTTCGACAGCATGGCCCATCCAAATTAATCCTTCTCCAAGTGTAGACGGAGTGCACTTGCTTTCTCGCTGTAGGTATTCTCTTAACTGGAATTTTTATCGATTACTCATCTATATATCGAATTATTCGATGTATCAATACTCCTCCATGATAATATCAATTTTAGTGAAACAGTCCCTTAACTTCGACAGCGTAGAACATCCAAATTAATCCTTCTCCAAGTGTTGAAGGAGTGCACTTGCTCTCTGGCTATAAGTACTCTCCTCTTAACTGAAATTTTGTATCGATTATCTCATCTATATATCGAAGTATTCGTGCATCAATACTTCTTCATGATTATATCTATTCTAGTGAAACAGTCCATTAACTTTGACAGCTTGGCACATACAAATTAATCCCTCTCCAAGTGTTGAAGGAGTGCACTTGCTTTCTCGCTGTAGGTACTCTCATCTTAACTGGAATTCTGTATCGATTATCTCTTCTATATATCGAAGTATTCGATGTATCAATACTTCTCCATGATAATATCAATTTTAGTGAAACAGTCCCTTAACTTCGACAGCGTAGAACATCCAAATTTGTCCTTCTCCAAGTGTTGAAAGAGTGCACTTGCTCTCTCGCTGTAGGTACTCTCCTCTTAACTGGAATTTTGTATCGATTATCTCATCAATATATCGAAGTATTCGATGTATCAATACTCCTCCATGATAATATCAATTTTAGTGAAACAGTCCCTTAACTTCGACATTGTGGCACATACAAATTTGTCCTTCTCCAAGTGTTGTAGGAGTGTACTTGCTCCATTAGCTGTAGTGTTGTAAAGTTGTTCCTCACATAAAGGCCTGTGGACTGGAAGATAGGTCTACATCATTCAGTGGCTTCCTGGATCATTGTATACCTCTCTTCCAGTCCACAGCTGTAATGACCATCTACAGTCATTACATATATTCGTGTGCCATGTTTCGGGGAGCAAATCTTGGAAAGTTCAACACAAGGAGTGACTTCTATGGTCACAACACTAGAAGTTTTATTTATTTATTATTTTACAAAGGCGACTTTCTAGAAGTATTTTAAGCCTAGGTGATGATGATGGGATGAATGATAATACAAGAAGGTAGAGTTATGAATGAATAAAAATTATTAGGTTTATGCTATCCACTTGAATTGATTTGAGACCACTTTTCAGTCCAGAAATAAAATCATAACTAAGTCGAGGACTTATAGATGTGCCGTTTGTCAAAGACCCGTGATGCATTTCCTGCATTGGTCTTGCGGATCTTCAATAAACTGTTAGAGGATTTGAAGAGGTTAAACATACCTGCATTCAGCTGAAAACTTGTGTTTTGGCTTAGGAGAAAGCTATTTTATTCTATTCAGCAATATTGTCTGAACGGAGGCTGTAAGAAAAAGAGGGAGGCTGAGGGTTGGATGGATGTGGAGAGAGACCTGAGAGCGATGGGGGTGAGAGTTTGGAGAGGTTGGAAAGCTTGAAGGCAGATTGTGGAGGAGGTCAAAACCCACATCGGGCTTTAGCGCCAGGATAAGAAAGTAATATTTTCTGGAAGAATCTGTTAAGTCCATTTAGCAATATTTTC